>NW_026652279.1:94959622-95069799 GCF_009828535.3 Hylobates moloch
TCTGCCCGGCCGCCCCGTCTGGGAAGTGAGGAGCGCCTCTGCCCGGCCGCCCATCGTCTGGGATGTGAGGAGCGCCTCTGCCCGGCCGCCCATCGTCTGGGAAGTGAGGAGCGCCTCTGCCCGGCCGCCACCCCGTCTAGGAAGTGAGGAGCACCTCTGCCCGGCTGCCCATCATCTGGGAACTGAGGAGCGCTTCTGCCCGGCCGCCCATCGTCTGGGATGTGAGGAGCGCCTCTGCCCGGCTGCCCCGTCTGGGAAGTGAGGAGTGCCTCTGCCCAGCTGCCCCGTCTGGGAAGTGAGGAGCACCTCTGCCCGGCTGCCCTGTCTGGGAGGTCTACCACAGAGGCCAGACGCAATGTGGGGGCTGGACGTGGTGGCTCACGCCTGTAGTCCCAGCACTCTGGGAGGCCGAGGTGGGTTGATCACTTGAGGCTAGGAGTTGGAGACCAGCCTGGCCAACATGGCGAAACATATGAAAAATACAACAAACGAACCAACCAACAACCCAGCGACAACAAAACAGGTCTACCCTGGAGTCATACTCTAATTTTTTCTATTTTCCTCCCTTTCTGATCCTTTATCCCACTTGCTTTTTCTTCCTCTTCCTTCTCCTTCTTCTTTGTCAAATAGAGGATTGAGTTATTATGATTGATCCATACAAAGTCCCTCTCTCATTTATTTTCTTTAATTCCCACCCCCCATTTCTATTCCCCGTCTTCCCATGTGCAACCTTCCTAATATGTTTGATATGCATCTTTTTGTTTGTATGTATTTTTAGAAAATGTTTATTGTTTTGTGTGCAAAAAAAAAAAATTAATAAAAAGACAAAAAAAAAAAAAAAAAGAAAGAAAACCAGCCTGTATTGGGCATGGAGGTGGAAAGGTGAGCTGATGAGGTGGGGGTGGGGCTACAGTGGTGAGGTCAGCAGGGGTCAAATGTATAGGCTCCAAAAAAGGTCTCTATAAAAGAAATTCATCCAAAGTGCATACGGAGAGATGTGATCTCACCAAACCTGTGTTCTCCAAGAGCCAAGCTCTTCCTTGCAGACACCGATCATTGGTACACAAAGGCCTAAAGAGCAAGGAGAAAGCTAAGAAGGCTTTGCCTCCCCATTGCATCAGAAGGGCTGGCATTTACCGGAACTAGACTGAGATCAGTTAGTCTTTTGCAAATTCAGGATCAGGTCCACACTTGGTGAGGGCTGAGATGAGAGAGGTGGGCATTACCCATCTCGGAAATCCAGGGGACAATTTCTACAGGGTAAACAACAACAACAACAGAAAAGGTAACACAAGTTCCCCATGTGCTTGGTTTGATAAAATACTAAGTCACATTTAGAATGATCCGTGATTGCATGTGATATAAACCTAATATAATGATGGTGCTTATGGCATGCATGAAAAGTGTCATAAAACGAGAGAGACAGAAACATAGTCCCAGATGCTCTCTTAGAGACAATTCAGTGTTATGTACGGCTCCAGGATCCCCTGACCCAGGGCAGCAGGTGAGCCTGTTCTTCCAGACTCCTATCAGTCATCAAATCTCGTTGGGGTTCAGGAAGAGACATAATTAACATAGGATTAGCCAAATTAGGTCTGAAAACGTAGTCACTAAACCAGCCTACTGTGAACAATTGGGACAAAATCACATGGGCCCTCCAACATTAGTAGTAACAGCCCAAAAATGTTGTCTGCAAAAACCTCTTTGAAAATACTTGTGGGAAAAGCCACAATTTATAAGAAAAGCATGTCTCATTTTCTAAACAGACAAAATGATCAAGGAACTTATTTTAGAATATTCCAAAGAGCTAGGTTGATGCCATTTTATAAAGATGCCATTTCAATTAAATGCTCATTAAAAACATTACATCATCATCCAGCTAAACCACAAAATGTATTCAGACATGGCTCTGACAAAGGCAAAATTTCAAGACAATGTTATAACATAGTGGTCAGAAGAGACAGCGTTTAACAATTATGAAAACAGATGGGCTGAATTTACATGTATACTTTTGATGTAGTCAGAATCAGTGGAACACCTGAACTGAACAATGCAGGCATCACACTCATGCCGGGCTCAGGAGGGAGAATTGAGGTAGAGGTGGCACCATTCCCTCAACACCAAGACATCTGCCAAGACATGTTGGTCCAAGAGCAGATACCAAGTTTCTCCTGCTTTTCCTCTCTCCTCCTTTCCCTTCAGGAGCTTCCAGCAGCACTGTTTCAGAGCAGCTGGGATTCCAGAACGTTAACTGAGCCAGCCCCCGCCCCCACCTTACTCTCTGGGCCTCTCAAGACTCCAGTGGCTCAGAGAAAGCGCACCCCAACTAGCAACTTCTAGATTTACATCAAGAGTGAAGATACATTCCAACTCTCAGGACACTAAATGACAAACTTTTAGAAGTTAACCTGCTTATACCGATAGTGCCTGAACTAGAATTAAAATTACGCTTTCTGCCACCAACACTATGAATGCATGGAGAGAAAATTTATTTTTTCCTCCCCGTAAAGAGTAGTATAAAGCATTGGAGGTTGCTTTATAAAAAGCAGGGTTTATACAAGTGTTAGTGATTACGATTACATTCACAACCAGCGCTGCTGGGTGAAGCTCCTGGTTATATAAGCCTATTGCTGGATTTTCTCCTCTATTGCCATTTCTGCTGGATAAAGTTAAGGATGTGAAACTCAAATTTCAATCTTTCTCTTTTTTCACGTTTGTTTACTAAAAATAAATCTGAAAAAGGAAGTAAAAATGATACAAAGTAAACTTGATTGCCAATGCCCAGGCAGTCACCGAGTGAGGCCACACGTGTTTCTTACTCCTGGGTACACAACTAAGTGATATCCCCCCAGCATCCCATGCCGTGCTAGGCCCTGTGACTAGTTCTTGCCAATCAGATATGGGGAGAACTGACGGATCTCTTCCTGCCACATGTGGGTAAGAGCAAATGATCCTTGCTCTGCAAACCATCTTGTCTCTCCCCTCCCAGTGTTGAGCTGAGGGTATACTCCATGGAGCCTCACTGTGTTGAAATGAAGCAGGCTTAGTTTTAACAGATATGGTAAGACAGACATGGAATGATTGTCATGGAGGCAGAAGTTCATACTCACAGATGCTAGAAGCAGGAGGCACAGCATGCCAGGCAAGGCCATGCCAGGTAGAGCCACGGATCTCAGGAGGTTGGAGAGACACTGAGCATGGCCCAGGCCTCTACTGGTGTTCTCACAGGGAGGAACGGGTGAGGCAGGGTAGGTATGCTGACTGAGGACACTTAGGATTGTATAATGGGAGTAATTCTAGCAGGCTCAGGGCTGTAAGGATGGTCGCTAGTTGTTGGGTTGTTGGGTACCTGGCCCTGGGGTGCTGTTCGGCAGAGGGAACACCAGCTCAGTGTGTGAGAGTTTGATAAAGGAGGTGGCTGGGGGCATGGGCTTGGGCTTGGTTGTTTTGTATGTCAAAGGCATGCAGGCAGGGGAGGCATTTGCTATCTTCGAAAACTAGCCAGCCCTGGGAGGACAGTCTTTCCGGAATCAGGGCCCCTAATGCCAGTGCATCGGGAATATGGAAAATAAGAAAAATATACTCAACACACCCACGAACAATGCACTCCTCCACTGGATAGGGCCATGGGTGAGAAATAAATCTTTACTAGGTTAAGCCCCTGAGATTCCCTGGCTAATCCATCTTGATTCAACTTCCTGCTAAGGATGAAATCTAGGAACTCTGGCTCACACTTCTTACAACATTACACCAAACCCATCTGTCTAAAATATGCACAACACAGAGTTTGTTAAAAGAGACATTGAAACATAAGAAATATTTAACTGAATGAAAACAATGGCCCTTCCAGCCCAATTCTGGGTTTCAGGATGTGTGAGGTACACTGTCACAATACAGAAAAACAGCTAAAGTCAGAGCTTTACTGCAGTTCATAATTGCATTTAAGACAAAACAGAAACAAAAATCTTGCATTTGAATTTGGAAACCTGTTTATATTTTCAATGTACTATGATCGGGTTAGTAACCAGTTATACAGATTCATGAGCTGTAGTTTCATTTGTACAAATCTGAAAGACTCCCAGAATGTTCTGTGTTTCTAGGTCTTAGGGAGCAGGTTCCACTAACTTCAGGATTTTATGAACTTCCACCACACTCTGTCCTCTCCGCAGGTCTTCCCAGATGGCAGAGGCCACATTGAGTTACTACCCTCTTTTCCTCTCCCATTTAGCATTTAATGTTTGTCTCCAAATCTTTTAAATTTATTTTAGATCTTTTCTATGCTGCACATAGCATTGTTGGTGACTTTTACGGGGGAACGAAATGTGAGTGTATTGTTTCACATACCGTACTGTAAAATAAAGTATTTTGTTGCCCTTTATGACTGCATTAGCACATTCTCCTGGTGGGTTTCGGACATTGTGCAACCAGGTGGAGAAGGGGATTGTTAATTAATGCAATACTAAGTCCTTCTAGCTTTGCCTCCGACCCATCCACTTTTCTCAATTGCCATTATTGCTACATTAGATCAGCAACAGCCCAGGAACTGGACTCCAATCATTATCCTGGCCTGTGTGATTATATTACAATAAATCAGACTGCACAGCTCCCTGCTTAAAACCTGCCAATGGCCTTATTACACTTATACTCCAAAAGGCTCATTTATTCCAAAAGGCCTGGAGGTCTGACTTCTCTGTCTCCACTCTCACCATCCCAAGGCAATCTGTGTCTGACAATCCGCCCTGCAATATCTCTCCCCAACTGCTTCATGCCATCTTTCTCTTGGAACTATTCTATTCCTGCAACCTGAAACTCTTTCCTCTCTCCTCTTCTCCTACCTCATTCCTACTCATCCTTCAACTCTGCTGCCACATTCTCCAGGAAGCAGTCCTTAAAGCTCAGCCCAGGTTAGTTTTCCCTGGAAGACATTCCATCTGAACTTGACCTTCTGCTTTGCTAACATTTTCTGTTCAAATCCTGCCTTCTCTAGGTGTCAGCTCCATGAGGGCGGGAACTCCTCTGTTATATGCACTACTGTGTCCCCAGAACCCAGGAGGAGCCTGGCAGAGAGAACATATTCTTTTATCTTTTTTTTTGTTTGTTTTGAGACTGAGTTTCGCTCTTATCACCCAGGCTAGAGTGCAATGGCATGATCTCGGCTCACTGCAACCTCCGCCTCCCGGTTCAAGCAACTCTCCTGCCTCAGCCTCCCAAGTAGCTGGGGTTACAGGTATGTGCCACCAAGCCCAGCTAATTTTTGTATTTCCAGTAGAGATGGGGTTTCACCATGTTGGTCAGACTGGTCTTGAACTCCTGACCTCAGGTGATCTGCCTGCCTCGGCCTCCCAAAGTGCTGGGATTACAGGCATGAGCCACCGTGCCCAGCCACTCTTTTATCTTTTAACAAAAATGAGTGAATAATTGAGGTTAAGAAGTTGCAGTCTCAGAGAACACTGGCAATCTTGCCCAAATTTAGCTTAATGTGAAACAATGCAAGTCTCAGGATTTATATGGTATGAAACACTCAAGTTTTCAGTAATAAAGTAAGGGTCAGAAATAGTTTAAACTAATATGACCCAACAATGCCAGGGGCAAAGAGAGTCACACTAAGTCTTATTTTGTACACGTGCACTACTATTTCAGTATACAAAACATGCCTGATCTTACAGGAGCACATTTATTAAAAATTATAAAATAGCCTTCTCCAAAAATGTCAAAAGGCCCAGTTGCTTAATTAGTGCCTATACATAAGAGTCCGTATGGTATTCTCCTTAAACAGTGAGGGAACAGTTTCTACGGTGTGGACTCTGGGGAATCAAGAACAAATGTTTTTAGGAGCTCGTTTCTTCTGTTAAGTGTAGTCTTTTTCCCCATCACCTCCCTCTTAAATTTCATCAAGAAAAATCTGAATACTTTCTTTTTTAAAATCAAGACCGATTTTGTATTATTTTGCCAATAACCACATTACACTTGAAGGAGGGTTGCTCAACTCTGCCGACCGGACACGCCAACAGGAAACCCGGGTGTGGGCTGACACCAGGGCTCCTGACGGACTTGGGTCCCTGTGAAGGTGACATGCTAGGTCTAACCTAGCATCGCTTTCCAGATCAAAGGCGAGGAGCTGCAGGCAGACCATGGCAGTAAGTGTATGGCTGTGATGGTTGGAAGAAATCTGATTTACTGAATTGCTTGAGTGGAAAAACTTATTTTGAAATTTGAAATGAATCATCACAAACTCCATCAGCAAAGGAGCGCTTTGAAAAGTCTCTCCAAAACCACATGAAAATAAGCAAAGCAAAATTCTTGGAAGCATTCTAGGGAATGAACGATATACCTTCTCGAAAATATTTCTTCCCAATAAGAAGTGTGCTTCTGGCCGGGCGCGGTGGCTCACGCTTGTAATCCCAGCACTTTGGGAGGCCGAGGCAGGCGGATCACGAGGTCAGGAGATTGAGACCATCCTGGCTAACACGGTGAAACCCCGTCTCTACTAAAAATACAAAAAATTAGCCAGGCGTGGTGGCGGGCGCCTGTAGTCCCAGCTACTCGGAGAGGCTGAGGCAGGAGAATGGCGTGAACCCGGGAGGCGGAGCTTGCAGTGAGCCGAGATCGCTCCATTGCACTCCAGCCTGGGTGACAGAGTGAGACTCCGTCTCAAAAAAAAAAAAAAAAAAAAAAAAAGAAGTGTGCTTCTGTTGCCTTGCCCACAGTGAACACCATTGATATATACCTGAGGTTCTCTCCATAGATGGTGGAGGCAGAATTTTCTAGTAAAACCTCCTGTCTTTGTGACATCATCCATACGGTATCAAGGGGGAAATGAAACTACTCTAGGGACTTCAGCCCCTGGTCAAACAAAACACCTGTGGGGCTCTGGGTGTGGGTGGGCATCTGAGGGACATCTTCAGGCAGCTCTTGGGGGAGGGGAGAGGCCTGAAGGTGCCCCTCTGTTAGACCAAGGGCCCCCACCCCCAGCTTTGACAGTGCCCTAGTTTGTCTCAAATTGGTGCCATGTTCCTATGCCTCTTTGGGGGTGGGGAGGCTATACATTCTCCTAAATGACAATTAGGAGAGTGTAATAAGAGTAGATAAATAAGAGTGTAATAAGAGTGTAAATAGAGTGTAATAAGGCCAGGCGCAGTGGCTCACGCCTGTAATCCCAGCACTTTGGGAAGCCGAGGTGGGCAGATCATGAGGTCAGGAGTTCGAGACCAGCCTGGCCAACAGGGTGAAACCCCATCTCTACTAAAAATACAACAATTAGCTGGGCGTGGTGGCCAGAACCTGTAATCCCAGCTACTCAGGAGGCTGAAGCAGGAGAATCACTTGAACATGGGAGGCGGAGATTGCAGTGAGCCGAGATAGCGCCTCTGCACTCCAGCCTGGAAGACAGAATGGGACTCCGTCTCAAAAAAAAAAAAAAAAAAAAAGTGTAATAAGAATTCACTTGTACTCAGGACAGCAAATCAGCACACATAAACAAGTCCTCCAGTCAGCTGACATATCCTGGTCCTCTGGAGCTTACAGTCTTTATCCCTGCCACTCCCATCCCTACCAAAAAAATCCCTGCCACCCCTAGTCCCACTAAAATATTTCCCATGGCCTCAGCAGCTCAGGTCCTATGCAACTGCATGGTACTGGCATACTCTTGCCAGATCCTATGTTTCTCTACAGAGCAGTCTTAATCTTCTTTACAGGCAAATCCCATCACATAACTCTCCTACCTCCAACCCTGCCCTGAGAAAAAGTGCCCCCCCCCCACCAGGTGTTAGTGATCAGATCCTCCCTCACTTCTTTGCCCCCTTTTCCAGCCCCTACCTCCTCCCTATGCTTTAGCTGTCTTGACTAGGGGTGGTTGTCCACTACATGGGGGATGCTAGAAATATGTAGAGATGTGTTTTGATTGATAGTTCCAGAAGGATAGGGAAAGGAGGAGAGGGAATGTCTTAGTTCTTTCAGCTGACTATAACAAAATACTATAAACTGCATGGATTATAACCCCTGGAAATTCATTTCTTTTTTTTTTTTTTTTTTCTTGAGATGGAGTCTCGCTCTGTCACCCAGGCTGGAGTGCAGTGGCGCAATCTCGGCTCACTGCAAGCTCCACCTCCTGGGTTCACGCCATTCTCCTGCCTCAGCCTCCCAAGTAGCTGGGACTACAGGCGCCCGCCACCATGCCCGGCTAATTTTTTGTATTTTTAGTAGAGACGGGTTTCACCGTGGTCTCGATCTCCTGACCTTGTGATCTGCCTGCCTCGGCCTCCCAAAGTGCTGGGATTACAAGCGTGAGCCACCGCGCCCGGCCTGAAATTCATTTCTTATAGTTCTGGAGCCTGCGAAGTCCAAGATCAAGGAAGTGGCAGTTGTGGTGTCAGGTGAGGGCCCATTCCTCATAGGTGATGTCTTCTAGCTACATTCTCACATAGTGGAAGGGGCAAATGAGCTCTCCAGGGTCCCTTTTATAGGTACACTAATCCCATTCCTGAGAGATCCTCCCTCATGACCTAATCACCTCCCAGAGGCCCTATGTTGTATACCATCACCTTACAGTTGGAGGTTTTGACATATGAATTGCGGGGGCTGGGGGGGGGGGGCGGGGGCATGAGCAGTCAGATCACAGTCGGAGGTTACAGTTTTTTCCAGTCCAGGGCAGGAATGCCTAGATTCCTGAGCCTCTCACCAGAGGCTGACAGAGTCCAGAGTCCAGGCACCCCCAGTCCCACTAAAATATTTCCCATGGCCTCAGCAGCTCAGGTCCTGTGCACCTGCATGGTCCTGGCCAGGAATGTTCCTTCTCCCAACCATGCCCCACATCTCCCTTGTCCCTCGTGACAACCTCCTACTCCTCTTTCAAGAACTTCAATATCACTTCCTGGAAGAAGATGCTCCTGGACTCATTAGACTAGGTTGTGTCCCTTTATTATACAAGCTCCACTCACAGACCCTAGGACTCAGTGCACTGGTAATTAAGCAACATGTACGAAATTCCTGACCATCAACTCTGACCTTAGGGAAGCCTCCAGAGGGCAGGAGAGGCAGTGCCTGGCTTGCTGATATCTATATTCACTGTGCCCTCAGAGAGCCTCTTACCTCATAGATATGCCACAATCTCAGCAAACAAAGAACCTCCTTTCAAACACCCTCTCCAAACACAATCCCATTCCTGGGTTTAACCCTCCCTAAGCTTTCCCCTGGAATCTCTGCCAGTAGTTTTTTTTCTACCACTCACCTTACAAGACGTGACAGGTTTCTTTTCCCAAATTGCCCTGATCATAAAATTCTAGATCTAAATTCTACACTGACCCTTCAATGCCTAAACAGTTAAGTCCCAGCTTCTTTCCTTCTTTTTTCCCCCCTGCTTCCTTCCTTCCTTCCTTCTTTCCTTTTCTTTTCTTTTTCTTTCTTTCTTTTTTTTTTGACAGAGTTTTGCTTTTTTGCCCAAGCTGGAGTGCAGTGGCGCAATCTTGGCTCACTGCAACCTCCACCTCCCGGGTTCAAGCGATTCTGCTGCCTCAACCTCCCATGTAGCTGGGATTATAGGTGCCTGCCACTACACCCAGCTAATTTTAGTATTTTTAGTAGAGACGGGGTTTCACCATGTTGGCCAGGCTGGTCTCGAACTGATGTCAGGTGATCCACCCACCTCGGCCTCCCAAAGTTTTGGGATTATAGGCGTGAGACACCATGCCCGGCCATGTCCCAGTTTCTTAACCTCATACTTGAAGCCCAGTGTAATTCAGCTTTTATCTGCCTTCCTAAACTTCCCCATCTTCCACCCTTTAGCTGCTCAGTTTTCCACACCTGTCCTGATTTCCCCACTTTGCTTGATTCTTCCTTCTGCTGGATTTCATGGCTAAACTTAAATATTACCTCCTCTAGGAAGCTATTAATAACTCCAAATGAAAGGCATCTCTCAGTCTCCTGATATCCAATAGCATTTTATCTATGGTTTACTTGAAACAGCTATTTTTCACCTTGTACTGGAGTTATTCATTTGCAAATCTGCTCTGGTTTGAATGTAGCCCGCAAAGCTCATGTGTTGAAAGTCTGATCTCCAACGCAGTGGTGCTGGGAGCTGTGGCCTGACAGGAGGCCTTTGGGTCATGGGGGCACCACCCTCATGAATGCTTTAATGCTGCTGTCGCTGGCATGGGTTCCTTCCTTCTCTCTCTACCCCATATCCTTCCACCATGGGATGACACATCAAGCAGGTCCTAACAAGAAGCCAGCTCCCTGACCTGGGACTTCCCAGCCTCCAGAACCATGTGCCAAATACATTTCTGTTCACTATAAATTACCCAGTCTATGGTACTCTTATAGCAGCACAAAATGGACTAAGACAAAATCTAATCTCCCTTTCCATACTACAAACTCTTTGAAGGTGAGACTGACATTGATATATCTACTGTCACCCTTAGAATCTACCACAGTGTCTTGAACATAACAGGAATAAGGTTAATGAGCAATAATATAATGATTTTTTTCTCTGTACTAACAGTGAGAATTTAGAAATTAATTCTAAAATATTCAATTTGTTAGGGGAAGTCAACTAATGACCAAGAACACCAATGTCCCTCTGTTGTTCTGATACACTTAATATTTGCAATTTACTTCACTTTACACAGTTTCACTCAGTAGATTATTGTTTGCAACACAACTCAAAGAAAACCCCTATGCTGGAGGCTCAATAATACAAGGAAATAATGACACTGATGATGACGGTGACAATAAAAAGAGGAAAAAAGCATTCTATTGGCTGGCTGCCAGGTAATTTGCCAAATCTGGAAGAATTAGATAACTATAGCAGAACTAATTTAAAATTCACTTAGTGCTGTCTCTTAGGTAAGTTGGCAACTGCTGGGAGTCTACCTCCTTTTAAACACTGACCCTGTTAGGTGAATGAATGGACTTACATAATGGAATCTGGGTAAACTATAGCAATTTCACCATAAACTACAAGGCACCAACTGAGAGTATATGATCATAATTCCAGGATTAGAAAACCATCGTCTCCACTGCAGAACGGCCACATTAGTTCCTTTTGAAGCAGGTAAGTAAATGACCATCTTGTAAAGCTTCTGAGAGTCAAAAGGCAAGCAATTCTGAGTTAGGAACACAGTAGGATGTCTAGATAAGAAGTAGTAAGGGGTCTTCAGAGAGTACTTGTGGCTAGTTCATGCTATTTGCAGACTCTTCTTAAGTACCAAAGCCTGGGCTCAGGTACGGAGGATAATTGCTCAAATTTCTCTTATGTTCATCAGACATACCATTTCCCATCACTAATCCTTCCTGCTACAATGATGGCTGAGTCTGTCACCAAAATATCACAGCCTCTGAAACAAAATCACATCCCAAACTCTTATACGTACACACTCTTATTTACAAAACCATTTTAAAATAAATTAAATCCACCGAGTAAAGATGAATCACAAGAAGGGTTTCAAGTTAAAAGAAAACGATTTCACTAGAATGCTCTTTTTTGGGGTCGGGCTAGAAAGCATAAAATTGTATTCTCTGATTTAAAGACTTAGGAACCCTCAAAGGAAAAAGAGTTCTGATGAAATTGAAAGAATATGTCACGTGGCATAAGAAAATGGCAGTGCATGCATTTTGTCTGTCAGTATTTAATAGGTTAAAGAATATCAGTAAGGATGAGTCATTTTCTGTTTGAAGCATAAAACTCACTGACAAAGAAACAAAGACGCTTGGAAACTTTATATTCTTTGGTTCTTTGAACAATAAAGGGCCTTGTCTAGTCAACATTTGGAGTCATTTTTCCCAGGGGGATTATTACTATTTGAGAGGGATGAAAGAGTAGCATTCTCATGATACATTTTTATTTTCTGAGAATAAAAATATGTCTCTTTAGGAGGCCACGTTCTGGATGTATGAAGAAGTGTGAAAAAACACGGAGTCTGCCACAGTTCTCAGACATCCTCTTCTAGCTGTAAAGACAAACACCAATCTGGAGAATTAGTTCTCAAACTCTAATTTCAAAAGGCGTACATCAAGGACAGGACACTCTTTCAGAAAGCTAGGAATAAGATTCATCTCTTATAAGATTTGAGTTATTCTGCATATGGGTAGGGGAGGCTTGGAAATAAAAGTCCAAGTAATTAACAGAGAATTTCAAACCACGGACAAAAAGCGTCAACATTTCATTATAGTACAGGGCTTTCCTTGAAGATCTCTGACTCAAATAGTTTTTACAAACTGAGTTGAGAATTCCTAGTACTCAAACTATCCAGTCAACTGGAAAGAAAATGGGTTCTCGAAGCCAGAACTGATGAAACCTAACAGCTATAAACCTGGGACTAGCTCTCATTATGCTTTAGATCTGTTTTTCCTCTAAAATGTGTTCCTGTGATCTCTTGTTCTGCAGAACTGGAAAAAAAAAAAAATTGTGAACACACAGGCAGCAGAGTGGCTGCAAAGCTCCTTGCTGACAGGTGAAATCACACAGCCCTTACCATGCTCCAGAGCTTTCATGGGAAACCAGAAGAGGATGAGGGAGTGGACCAAGGCGTTGATGCAGTGACCCCAGAAAACCTAAGGAAAAACAAACCAAGGGAGTCAGGAGCTGACCAAAACGCTTGACCTCTGTGAAACTCTCAACAAATGCCACATTGTGAAGGATCCTGGCCGGGCACTGCACGGTTCCAGGAGTAGCGTATTATTCTTGAATTTGGAAAAAAAAAAAAAAAAGGCCCACCCAAATCAATTATTTAATTTTTATATACAAATAACTGGATTATCTCCAGATCATATTACTTTAGTTACAAAGACCTAAATATCTACTCACACATATGCAGACCAACACAATCTATCCACATGTGAAAAATTCACTCTGATCAGTTTTCTTTAGCATTGTAAGAGAGACAACAACATTTTACAAACATCCAGAAAAAGGGTACTAGGTCAAAATTGTTAAGAAGAGACTAAAACTATGTCTCTTCTTAACAATTAAACTGTATCAGGGGCGGATGGGATGTCTTAAAAGTACTGAAGGCCGGGCGCGGTGGCTCACGCTTGTAATCCCAGCACTTTGGGAGGCCGAGGCGGGCGGATCACGAGGTCAGGAGATCGAGACCACGGTGAAACCCCGTCTCTACTAAAAATACAAAAAAAATTAGCCGGGCGTAGTGGCGGGCGCCTGTAGTCCCAGCTACTCGGGAGGCTGAGGCAGGAGAATGGCGTGAACCCGGGAGGTGGAGCATTCAGTGAGCCGAGATTGCGCCACTGCACTCCAGCCTGGGCGAGAGCGAGACTCCGTCTAAAAAAAAAAAAAAAAAAAAAAGCACTGAAAACATTCCACTTGTAAATTTTTACATGGCATTCTCACTCTTTTACTACTTCAAATCCCTCTCATTCAACTTTTTCTTGTATTTTTGGGATTTTAGATAATATGCATATTTGAAAATTCTCTTTATTTTAATGTTTAAAGGTCAGAAAAAAGAACACAAAGTTTAGTTTATTCTAAACTTTAGTTTCACTAATACATCGCAATCATTGTTTTAACCACTGTGATGACAGAGTTATTAACTATTAAAGCCAGATTAAATTTATTTAAACATCTACAAGTTGTCCCTGGGAATTATCATATAGTTTGAGCCTAAGTAGTGGTAAGACAACAGAAAATACTGAAAAATGTTATTATAAGGCAATGGAATTTCCCCCTGCTTTAAATGTTCATTTTGCACCAACTCTGACCTTTTTACCTAAAAAAAAAAATCTTTAAAGTGCCTGCAGATAAGTTTCCGTGCATTCTCAGCTCTTACTTCCCATCTCAAGTGGCCTTTGAATTCAAATTCTATAGAAAATGGATTTATGTAAATAATGCAGTGAAAATGGATCATATTTTCCCATTAACGGAATCACAGTCAACAAGGATTGGTAAAATGAGTCCCTCAAGTTTCTTTGGATGTGGGAGACAGTAGAACCAATAAGGAGCCCTTCTGTTTCTTCCTTGCCTCGGATGTGACTAGTGAGCCTCCCCAGAAAAAAGCGGCTGTAAGGGACGTCAGGAACATCTGGCTCAGAAGTAAGGCCCTGGGAGACTGTTCTCTCCTTGAGGCCTGGCGAGGTGACTCCTCATGTCCTCACTGACGACCCAGGAACCACGCACACAAATCGTGACCACCACCAGTACACAGTACTGGAGGTGAACTGTGCAACGGACCTCTGTCTAAACTTCTGAATCCCCCCTGCGCAAAGACCTGAGGCAGAAACAAGGCCATGCAGCCATGCTCACATTTTGCCCCTCTGTGCCCAGGCACACATCTCTCTTTTCTTTGGATGGGGTCACCCAAGCACTCTGCCACTTTCACCTGCAAATGGCATCTGTGTGGCAGACCCCTCTGCTGTCTGAGACCGCACGACTCCTTTAACAGCCCACCCAGCTTTGGCGTGGGTTTGTCAGGATCACCTATATCTTTTGTTTGTTTGTTTCCTTTCTGATTCTCTGGTCCAGAAAAACAAAACCAAACGAAACCCCCGCAACTCATATGATCCCTGAGTTCGTATCTGGCCAATTTTACACACTAGCTAAAGACACATTTTATTTCAAATGACAAACCCAGCAGCAGCTAGGTAAGCTGCCATCAGGCCTCCACATGGGGCTGCAGGACTGTGCAAGGGAGGTCTCTGACAGCGGATCCTGAACCTGGGCTATGGGAGCTGCTGCCCACACTGATGTCAGGGGCTGACGGGGAGAAACGGGAAGGAGTCAACACACTGGGACCAGAGGTTGCAGCGCACGCAGCATGGACCCATCACCTGAGAAGGCGTCTTGAATTCACTGGGCTTGTGGCGTGTGTGTGTGTGTGTGTGTGTGTGTGTGTGTGTGTGTGTGTGTGTGGTGGTGGGGTGAGTGGATCGTGTTCTCAGCACTTCTCAAATATTCTTTCTCAAGCTTCAACTATCTCCTAGGCAGATGACTAGAATCAAACAGCCACGCCTTTCTGAGGTGACAGTTCTGAGATCACACCCTGTTTACCTTTGTGTTGAAGCCTTCGCCGTTCTGGGTGATTTTGTAGAGCTGGGGAAACCTGAGCATGCTCTCCTGAGTGCAAGACCTCTCGAAGATTCCCAGAGTGAAGGGCGGCAAAGCGGTGAAAATCTGCAGGGAGAACAATGAGCCATTAAGAGCAGCCCTTCCGATCCACACGGCTTCAGTGTTCCCTTCTACCAAATGATGACTTCATTTCCAGTCAAGTCCAAACCTGAGACTCCCTGATTCACAGATCCCCAGACACCCTCCAAACAAAGGAAATAAATGAAAGACCATTTTTACGTTAATACTATCAAATGAATACACTGAACACTAAAAACATCATACATTATCTGATTAGCCAAGATTTCTTGTTAAATTAGCAACTACCTTCCTTTGTAAAATGAGGACTGATGTGGAATCATGCCATAGTTAGCTGTGTGACGTGTTGCTTTGTTTTCTGTTCGCGCTAGCTGAGGTAAAATTTACAACTTTCCATCCTGACGTTATACTCAAATTTCAGGAAGCATAATGTACTTCATCCATTTATTCATTCAACAGACATTTACTATAAATGAATTATGGGCTAGATACTGTGATAAGCACCAGGCATGGAGAGATTTATAAACAGAAGAAAGAAGGAAAGGAATTAGGACCTCCAGGAACGCCATCTACTGCACAAGTGGGGGTGGGGGAGTGGGGCAACAGGCATAGAGATAAATATACAAAACGCAGAGCTCTGCAAAACTATTAATACCTGTTGGGGGAGGACACAGAAGGAGAAGGGAGAGTCACTAAAGAATTCTTGCATCAAAGAGTATCTGACCTGCAAGGTATTGGACCAATATGATTTGGCAAGATGACAGGGATGTGGGCGAGGAAGGAGTCCCATGAGAGATGCACCCCTTATAAAGCTCTGAGACATCAGCATGCCTGTTTGGAGGTGTTGAACAACGTTTACAGGAGGCCACTGTTTGGACTGAGCTCCTGCACTGGCCCCAGCAGACCTGACCAAACCAAAACGGAGTTACTTGTGCTAAGAGCTGTGTCATCAAACTAAACTTTGAAACAGGCCAATTTTCCAAAAACAAACAAACAAACAAACAAGCAAACAAAAAACAGGAGATTCACAGCAACCGGTTTACCTGGGCACCAGAAAGGGCCCAGTTTACCTGAGGCAGCATGATACGGAAGTCCCCTGTTTGAACTCTGTAAAGAAAGTCACTTTGAAACAACCAATCACTTTTTGTTCTGCTTCTGTTTCCTTAGCCCCTTTCTGCCTATAAAGCTGGCCTCCTCTGCTCAGCTCATCAGAGCACTCATTCTGTTTCATGGAATGAGATGTTACCCAATTCCAGAATGGCTAATAAAAGCCAATTCGATCTTTAAATTGTAATTTTGTCTTTGGACGAGGAACCTTCTAAGATACACAGGATTGTCGCTGGCCGAGGGTGCAGTGTAAGGCAAGGATAGGAAGGAGGCCAGACCAAACAATCTCCAGTGACAATGAGTTCTTGGGCAGATGGTGCCTTGCAAGACTTTTGACTTTCACCTGTACTCACATTTGTGTTTTAGAAAGATCAAGCAGGAGCTGAGGAAGGTGCTTGGAAGAAACATGTCATTTTAACTCAGGATGTGTTGTCCCTGAGGGTCCTTCTCCTGCTTGGTTCTGGGAATGGTTCACAGAGCCTGGGTCACTTGCTGCTGAGTGTCCCTCAAATTCCCACCCACAAACCCAGCAAGCTCTCAGGCCTGTGGGAATTGGACGTATGTCTGTAAGATAATTCTGAACTCACACTAGCTATTTGGAGATGGAGTATATGGCCAGAGGAAGCTGTTCCCAAGTCTATTGGGAGTAGGCAATCAGATGTGTGGTGAGTAGAGTCAGTAAAACTCTCACACTCTTCCTTCAGTCCACGGCAGAATGGAAAGCAGCCCTGGGATTTCAATGTGCTACAAAGACTTCAAGGAGAAATCCACAGGAGACTTGTTGCACTCACTTTCCTCACAACAACAAAAATTGTCTGTTTTATAGCTGGACAGAGCTTCTACCAGAAGCCAGGAGCCATGCACACTTCCTTAGTACATACCCTCACCTCCATTGCTCTGCATCCATGTGTCCATGTGATGTCATGCCTACTGTTTACGTGGCAGTCTTTTTCTTTTTTTAAACTTGAGCTTCTCCTTCTACCCATCTTCAAATTCTCCCCTGCCCTTCATCACCAAGCTATAATGAAGCCCAGCATGCCTACATATTTTCCACTCTGCCTATAGCATACTACACACACACACACACACACACACACACACACACGTTAGGGATCATAATTTGTTTCATAAAACGTTGACACTGGCCAGTCATGGTGGCTCCTGCCTGCAATCCTAGCACTTTGGGAGGCCAAGACAGGAGTTCGAGACCAGCTTGTGCAACACACCAAGACCCTGTCTCAATTTCACAGAACACACCAAGACAGTGTGTGCCTGTAGTCCCAGCTACTTGGGAAGTTGAGGCGAAAGGGCTGCTCCAGCCCAGGAGGTTGAGGCTGCAGTGAGCTATGATTCTACCATTGCATTCCAGCCTGGGCCACAGAATGAGACCCTGTCTCCTGCCAACCAAAAAAGTAGACATTATACATTATACACATTTTTCTTCATCATGCTTTTCTTGCTAAACAATACATTACAGAAAGCCCCCCAAGTCCCTTGGGTTTGATGCTAATGCAGTCTTTTAATGGTCACATAATAATTCATAGTATGGATGTGCCATTTTTTTTAGCCATTCACCCACTGACAGACATTCATTTTCTTTCCAGTTCTTTGTTACCACAAACATTATGTAATACATATCTATATTATATTATAACATACAGGCTTTTTCTTTTATCTCTATGGGAAGAAGGCCCAGCAGGAGAGTTAAAAGGATACATGCATTTTTAATTTTACTAGATTCTGCCTTTCAAAGGATTTTGAAAGCATTTTCCTCTCCCGTTGCAAAAGACAATCATAGATATTTCGCTATTTCCCTATCAGCAATGGTTGTTACATTGATCTTTTCATGTTCTCCAGTCTTAAAAATTAAAGATGTTACTTCTTACTTTAAAAAGCTGCATTTCCCCAACTACCAGTGAGTTTGAGCATGTTTTCATACATTTGTTGGTTATCTGGATTTGCAGTTCTGTGAAATGTCTACTCATGTCTTTTGTCTACTTCTTACTTTAAAAAGCTGCATTTCCCCAACTACCAGTGAGTTGGAGCATGTTTTCATACATTTGCTGGCTATCTGCATTTGCAGTTCTGTGAAATGTCTACTCACATCTTTTGTCTACTTTCTATCCATGGCTTATCCTCTTTTTAAAGAGTTCTTTGAGTAGAACAGATATCAACTCTGTCTTTATATTATGAAATTTCATGCAAATGCACTCTTTGTCTATTGGTTTTTTAAATGGGTTCTTTTGCCATATAAAAGCTTTTAATATTTAAATGGCCAAGAAATGCTTCTGCATGTCCAATTGTGGCTACAGAAGTTACTCTTCCATGAAAAGTACATGTTTCCAGGAGTGTCTTGTAGGATTTTACTATTTTATTTTCCACATTTAAGTCTTTAATATATCTGGAATTAATTTTTCTATATAGGAGTCCATTTTTTTCCAGATAAAGAGCCAGTTGTGACAATATAATTAATGAGGCCAAACTTTCCCCACTACATTGAAAGATCACCTTTACGGCTAATCAAATTCTCATGTATTACACATCTAGACTCTAGAACGGGAATGTAGTTCTAGAATCTCCAACTTATTTGTGAATAACAGTGATTTGGTCATGGTGGCTTCATAGTATAGTCTGATATTTAGTAAAAATAAGTCTACTTTTATGATTTTTTTTGAGCATGCTTTACATATTTATTCTCAGATACGTGTAAATTCCATTTATATTTTAATATAACTTTATGCAACTTCCCCTTTCCTCCCAAAACATTCACCTATTGGGATTGAGTCTATGTGGAATCATATATATTCATATTAATTTTAGAAGAGTTGAATCTTTTATGATACTAAGTCTTCCCATACAAGAAAATAGTATGCTTTTCCATTTGTTCAATAAGACTTTTAAAAACGTAGGTACTGTAAACATTTTTCCTATGCAATGTATAATTTTAATTGCTTTTTTGAAAGAATTCTTACTTCCTTTGCATTTCTAGTGTCCATTGCTAGAGCAAAAAAAAAAAAAAAAGCTATTTATTGCTAGGCTAGAAAAAGGCTATTGATTTTTAAAATATATTTATCATTTATCTGGTCACTTTATCAAATTATCTTATAATTCGAGTATTTCTCTACTGGTATTTTTTGTTTGCTAGATAAACAATCATATATGGACATATTTACATTACCATATTTCTGTGAGCATATGTGTATAAGTACAGAAATTGTTCATTGTTTTCCCAATATTTGTAATCTTCTTTGCAGTTGCTGAAAATACGAAAACAATGAATTATACAGTGATGGCAGGCATCTTGATTAATTTCTTATTTTAAATGAAACCATTTCAGAATTTTACCATTTTGGGCAGCATGCTACTGGTTTTTGTAAATGGTCTGAATTCTGGTTAAATGGCTTTTTTCTATTCCTATTTTATTTAGAGTTCTTATTTTGGGAATAGCAGCTGAATTGCTTCAAACATTTTTGTAGCATCTGCTGATGGGATCACGTTTTTCTTATTTTATTGATATAGTGATATTTAGAAAGATGTTTAATTTCAAGCCTCCTGTATTCCTAAAATAAATCTCACTTTGTCACGAAATTTTTCTTTTAATATATTATTGAACTCCATTTGCCAATATTGTATGTAGAATTTTTGTATTTATGTTTATAAGTGAGACTGGCCTACAGTTTTCTTCCTCAAATGATGCTGGCTTAACAACAGGACTCATTTTCTGCAAGAGGTTAAATAATACTAGAGTGTTCTCTGCATTATAAAAGACATAAAATTTAGCTGAAATCCATTTGATCCTAGTAGCATTGGTCCTTCGTGGTATTTGTAGTCTCATTCTACCCACAAAACAAAATGAGCTGGGTACAGTGGCTCACGCCTGTAATCCCAGCACTCTGGGAGGCTGAGGCGGGCAGATCACCTGAGGTCAGGAGTTCAAGACCAGCCTGGCCATGGTGAAACCCGGTCTCTATTAAAAATACAAAAAATTAGCCGGGCGTGGTGGTGCGCGCCTGTAATCCTGGCTACTCGGGAGGCTGAGGCAGGAGAATCACTTGAACCTGGGAGGCGGAGGTTGCAGTGAGCCAAGATTGTGCCATTGCACTCCAGCCTGGGCAACAAGAGTGAAACTCTGTCTCAAAAAAAAAAAGAAAAAAGAAAAAAAAAGAAATTTAACTATGGATATAATGAAAATCTTCTGAGACAGCATTCATTCATTACTTAGGAAGAAGCCTGTTTGTTGTTGTTATTGTTGTTTTTGAGACAGAGTCTTGCTCTGTTGGCCAGGCTAGAGTGCAGTGGTGTGATCTCAGCTCACTGCAACTTCCGCCTCCCTGGTTCAAGCAATTGTCCTGTGTCGGCCTCCCAAGTAGCTGGGATTACAGGTGCACACTGTCACGCCCAGCTAATGTTTGTACTTTTAGTAGGGATGAGATTTCACCATGTTGGCCAGGCTGGTCTCGAACTCTTGACCTCAGGTGATCCATCTGCTTTGGCCTCCCAAAGTGCTGGGATTATAGGTGTGAGCCAATGCACCTGGCCTCAAGTTTGTTTTAATGCTATTAATTTGTTATGAAAATTAGTTTGAGAGGCCGAGTGTGGTGGCTCATGCTTGTAATCCCAGCACTTTGGGAGGCTGAGGCGGGTGGAACACAAGGTCAGGAGATTGAGACCATCCTGGCTAACACAGTGAAACCTCATCTCTACTAAAAATACAAAAAATTAGCCGGGCACGGTGGCGGGCGCCTGTAGTCCCAGCTACTTGGGAGGCTGAGGCAGGAGAATGGAGTGAACCTGGGAGGTGGAGCTTGCAGTGAGCCGAGATTGCGCCACTGCACTCCAGCCTGGGTGACAGAGCGAGACTCCATCTCAAAAAAAAAAAAGAAAATCAGTTTGAGAAACAATGACTTGCTACTTTAGCTGACTTGCAGAATCAAACAAAGAGTGCATTTAGAAGAAAAAGCAGGAGAGAAATACTGCATGAAGGAAATGACGGGAGAACCCAGCCCAGAGGAGGAGGGTCACTAGCAAATGCCTTCCACATCACAAATGTTCTCTTGCAGGCAGTCTCTAGAATGATCCTGGACTGGAAAAACTGCTAAATAGGGCATTTTTGGAGCAAGACTGGCAAAACTGGAATATGGATTAAGATGAATTCGATAATAGTATTAAATCCATGTTAAATGTTTCAGATTTGATCATTATCCTTTGGTTGTATAAGAGGAAGCTCTTGCTACTGTTGACTAAAGTGTTAAGCAGGAAAGGGACATGATGTTTGTAATACTCCACTGGGTCAGAAATAAATGCATTCACTAGTGTGTGCATGAGTGTAGGCATGTGTGCATGTGTACAAGTATGGAGAAAGATAACGCAACTGGGGGAAATGCAAGTTACTGTTCAATCTGGGTGAAGGGTAAATAGTAGTTCTTTGTATCTTTTTTGTAACTTTTCTCTAAATTTCTATTTATTTTATACAAATGTCACCAAAACAATTTTCATGGGGGCAAATCTCCATGTTCCCAAAAGGTTTGGCCCCTCCAGTATGAGCAAGTCCAGAGTCCAGTGGCGGATCCTTGAGTTCACTTGGCAGATCCTTGACCATTCCATCCCAACTGCCAGCACTCACTGGCAGCCCACTTCAATGCCTGCACCGTGGACTCTGCGGTAACCTAGGCCCTTTCACCTTGAAATACACTTTTCTATCACAGTGTACTCTCCCTATAGTTTAGGGGACAGAAAAACTGCATAAAATATAATCCCAACCCTAGGGTTGTGCATAACAATAACTAGAAAAGTTTGCGGCTCATGACTGTAATCCTGCCACTTTGGGAGGCCGAGGTGGGAGGATTGCTTGAGCCCAGGAGTTTGAGGCCAATCTGGGCAACATCGTGAGACCTCGTTTCCACAAAATTTTTTTTTTAATTAGCTGGCTGTGGTGGCACTTGCCCGTGGTCCCGGCTACTAAGGAGACTGAGGTGGGAGGATTGCTTGAGCCAGGGAGGTCAAGGATACAGTGAGCAGTGATGGCACCACTGCACTCCAGCCTGGGTGACAGAACAAGATCCAGTCTCACAAACAAAAAAAAAAAAAAAAACGCAAAAACTGCAATATGTCTGAGATACTCTCTGTTAATCTGGGGTGGGGCTCAGGAATCTGCATTTTTCAAATAAACCCTAGTTATTCTCCTGCAAATGGTCTGTGGGCCTTATTTTGACCAACACTGCCCTCTAGCCTGCCAGCATCTTATGTGTAGTAGGCACTCAATAAAATCTGTTGGATTCATTTGAATTGGCCAAGACTGCATGGAGCTAGGAAAAGAATCCAGCCCTCGTGCCCTGAGCATAAAAATCAGCCTAAAATCCACTCATGCTATAAGCAGGTGATATCTATATATCTATATATCTATATATCTATATCTATATATCTATATCTATATCTATATCTATATATCTATATATCGATATCTATATATCTATATATCTATATCTCTATATCTATATATCTCTATATCTATATATCTATATCTATACCTGTCCTTGGCTCTACAACAAAATCTCTCCTAGGTCTCAGCATTTTGTTTTAAAATAGGGATGTGGCATGTGTTTGTGTGAAGTGTCAACTCCATTGATACCTGACCCTTTCAAGCACTGAATAATCATGGAGCATTCTGCGTATTATCCCCAAATGGTTGCATAGCTTTAACCTATTCAAAATAGTTTCAGGAGGTACAGAGTTAGCAATCTGTGATCTCCCCTTAGTACACAAAGGGGAGGCCCTGGAGCCCCCATCCATGGGTAGGTAGTCAGAGTAGCTTTTTTTTTTAGCACAGAAGAGGAATGGACATCAATTCTGTCCTGTTCTTACCACTCCTAATCTTTGTCTTTTAGGGCATCAGTATCAGCAAGAAATGCGCTAGTGTACTTTGCAGCAAGTTAACACAGTTACTGACTCACCAACACAATTTCAACTCAAGATCTGGACCCAGTCCTCCTTGGAGGTGTCTGAATCCACACATTTGACCCTCTTAACCTGCAAGCTACACAGGGCCAGGGCAAACTACTGCATGCAGCATTTTACATCAGCACCCAGCACTGAGGTTATTCAATAAAGGGGGGTGAAAGCATGGAAGACTTAAATATGTAGCCGCCAATGGATTTATAGCACCATAGGTTTTATTATTGTATGTCTGGTAACTTCCATCTACATTTATTTATGATGGCTGCTTCAGAATGTAAATTCCCACGGAGCAGAGTTAGGATTGAAGGCAAGTGAGAAAACAACTAAAACAATGGGCCATTCTAGGGTCTCTAGAGTGCTCAGCTACAAGCCCCTTAGTTCTTCCTGCCAGTGAAACAAAAAGCAAGAAAGCTAAGCAGCTACTGAGCCATTTTAGGTACAGTTTATATTTATTTCTAGCTTCTGAATTCATCATAGTTATAAAAAGTAATAAAAAAGGAACTTGAAAATCATAAAAAATACCAGATGAGCTGATTACCATCCTCCACAGTAGCTGGAAGTCAGAATTCATTATTTTAGCTCTAACTGCAGGAGAAAATGTTCTTCCACAAGGTCAGATACCCTTTCAGGAAGGACAGAACGGACACCAGATCATGCACTGTATATTTGTATCTATGTTTAAGAATTCAGAACAAAAATAATGAAGTGGAATGAGTTTAGATGTAGTTCAGAAATTTGTACTTGAGCTAAAAACACGAAAGTGTTGCACAGGCATTTAGTAAGGGGGTAACAAGGGTCTATTATCAAGATATATGGGTTAATAATTTCATGGGGTTATTCAAGAATGATCTGCTATGATTGAAACCATGTGTGGAGAGTTTGGGCTTCTGCAGGATGTTTCACAGCAACAAAGGGCCCAAAGATGTATTTGTGCTGCCTGCTAAGTATACAGATGATTGACTTAGATATACTTCCCAGACATAAACAGTGAAGGAATGTCACTGAAGTTCTAAGTTCTGCATGCTATCAGATAGAGATGAAGAATGCTTACCACATTGTACAGGCCGATGCACCAACGTTCAAATAAAATCTGCCCAGAAAATCCATTAACAAAGGCGAACCAAAGCTGAAAGAGAAGAAAGTTCATGAAGTTTTATATCAATATTGACCTAAATGTTTCCATTCACTGAAGAAGTAGCGGGAATGTGGACCACCAGCTGGACACAGCTGCTAAGGAATCATGAGCCACAGGACTGCAGCAGTTGTTCCTTTATAAAACATAGATTCCCAATATCACAGAAATCCATTTTGGAAGGAAAATTTATATTTAAGGCATACATCTACTTTCAGAGATAATATGCACATGTTCATAGAAAAAGAGATTTAATTTGTATTTAATAGGTTTGGTATCAAAACTTTCTCATTGACTGGAGGAGTCTCAGCTTCACATTCTTGTTTTTCTCTAAAGTTGATTTGAGAAATATGACGTGTCTTTGCTGGACTTTCAAATAGATATAAATCATAAATTAAAAACAACAACAAAAAGCCCTCTGTTCTGTGTGTTCTGAGTTCATAAATTATTGACCCTTCTTAATCAGATGTCTACCACCTTGACCAAGGTCAAAACACAATCATATAAAAGAAATATGCTCAAATCATTTTTTGAAGTAATGAGAGATGTATAAATAAATAGATAAAATGTGGACTGTTATTCATGCCTTCAAGTAGTCTATGATTCTAACTGGTTAGGCAAGACTGATATAAAAACAACTACAGAGCCAAGTGCCAGGATATAATTAGCGTGCACGACAAGGGATAAAACACTGTCAGAGGCCGGGCACAGTGGCTCATGCCTGTAATCCCAGAACTCTGGGAAGCCGAGGTTGGCGGATCACCTGAGCACAGGAGTTCAAGACCAGCCTGGCCAACATGGTGAAACCCCATTTCTACTGAAAATACAAAAATTAGCGGAGTGTGTGGTGGCACGCGCCTGTAATCCCAGCTACTCTGGGGGCTGAGGCAGGAGAATCGCTTGAACCCGGGAGGTGGAGGTTGCAGTGAGCCAAGATCGCACCACTGCACTCCAGCCTGGGTGACAAGAGCAAGATTTCATCTCAAAAAAAAAAAAAACCCAAAAAAAAAAAAAAAAAAACCAAAAAACACTGTCAGAGAAAGAAAGATCACCCAGATGTAATCTGAATACACAGAGGCAGCAGGACTGGGGTGGAAGAAGGCCGAGTCACTGGGAGGACAGAAACCTGACTTAGAAGGAAGCAAACATGAAAATATGGAATTCAAAAAGTTGCTGCTGAATATTCAGCTACACTTATATGAGATGTGATTCCAATGATTGAGGGCAGACTTTAGAGTGTCCCATACAAATCACAGAATCAAGGTTAGCTATGTCACATCATACAGACAGAGACCGCTGCTGTGGTAGAACCTAACTGGCAACACAGAACAGACACCACGACAACCAGAGTTGAGGTCAGCTCTGGTACTGAAATTTTACTGAGGCAGATTTTTCAAAATCAGTTTCTTGACTCCACCAGACTATGTTTCTTGAAGCAGGAATTGTTCCCCATGTTGCTCTGTGCACTACTATATCCAGTATGATACTTGGTACAAACAGGGACTCACCAAGTCCCCGTGAGATCAAATTAAATGCCAATTCAAGTGCTAGATGAAGTTTTCCTTAAATACAGCTTTCACCTTTTCATTACCCTGTTCAAAAAACTACTAGGGCTCCCTCCTAAATCCAAGATAAACTTGCTGACTTTCAAAAATCCTTCCACACTTCTATTCACTCTTAATTTCTTTTTCCTTTAAAACTTTTTATTTTATTGTAAATGGACCCCTTATAACTGTATGTATTTATGGGGTACAAAGTGATATTAAAGTTTCCAAATTCAGTGTAGACTAATCAAGTCATGCTAACTAACATATCTATCACCTCAAATACTTATTTTGAGGGGGTGAGAATATTTGAAATTTACTCTTAGCAACTTCAAAATGTACAATGCACTATTATATTCACCACACTGCACAACAGATCTCAAAAAACCCCATACAACTTATTCCTCCTGTCTGAGACCTTGTACCCTTTGACCATCACCCCAATTCCTTCTATCCTCTGTCATCACCATTCTATGTAGGATCTGGTGCTCTCTCTCCTAGTCACTCAATTTCAACTACCCTTCCAAGAGGTCTGGCTATTCTCAGTGAAGAAATATTGGTGAAGAACTAAGAACCAGAGATTCATGCTGTGTTCTGTGCTTGGAAAATTCCTACATTTATTCAAATATTAACCATCCCTAAAACCACAATTTCAACCCCACTCTCTCCCTACCACTGGAGGTCTTGGCAATCAATACTTCAACCACACTTTTAGTGCAATGAGAGCCTAGATCCACATCGATTCAAACACATTAGTAAACTGTTTCAAGGGTTTTAAGTTAATTTTCCCGACTGTGCTATAATTCTGAGTTCTCCTATTCAAACAATTGACCAAAAAGATATCTAGTGAGTATTTTATTTTATTGCAAAATACAGTTAATGTGTTGTCTTGTTATCAACTAAAAATAGCAAAAATAAATAAAGATAGAAAAGAGCCTGGGCATAGTGACTTATGCCTGTAATCCCAGCACTTTGGGTGGCCAAGGGGGGAGAATTGCTTGAGCCCAGGAGTTCATTACCAGCCTGGGCAACATAGTGAGACCCTATCTCTACAAAAAATAAAAAGTTAGCTGGGTGTGGTGATGCACACCTCTGTAGTCCCAGCTACTCGGGAGGCTAAGGCAGGAGGATCTCTTGAGCCTAAAAGGTGGGCAGCTGCAGTGAGCTCTGATTGTGCCACTGCACTCCAACCTGGGCTTTGGAGTGAGACCCTGTCTCAAAATAAATAAATAAATAAATAAATAGCAAACACATGCACAATGAAACTATGAGTAGCTTTAATTAAAACTACAAATGATATACAATAGATGCAAACAAATATGATCAGATTAGACCAAATCAAGGGAGAATGCCCACAGCAGACAGAATCTACAGATTAAACCAAGTAAAAAAAGTTTTCAAAGAAATAGGTGAAACAACGCAAGAAATAGCCAAACCAACTCTAATTTAGAGGATAAAATAGATAAAATATAGAGGTCAGGGCAAGCAGTGGCAGAGGTTGAATCCTGGATGGATTCAACACAGGAGGCAAATTAAAGCTAAAGGGCAATATGCTCTTTCCCTCCTTTTTTTCAGGAATCAAGCAGAGAGGACAGCAGGGCACCATAGAAAATATAAATGACAATCAACTTGGCAGACACTGATCAAGTTTCAAGGTGAACTGAAAAGAAAAAACATGCAGAATCTTCCAAGAGAAACCTATAACACATGGAAATTTTCTGTAGGGCATACAGGCCTCCTCTCCCAAGGGAAAGAAAAAACAGCAAGGGAGGTGCTTATGATTGCAAAGTGATAGGAGACCAGAGCAGGAAGTGCTCCAAGACAACTTGGAATCCCCTTTCCCCCAGACATCTTCCAAAAATATTATAGAAAAGAGGCTATGACAAACACATATGAAATAATCTTTCCAGGAGAACAAGGCCACACGGCAGAAGAAAATCTCAAACATTCTTGGTGAGACTAAGAGAGCTAATGAAAAAGTGAATTTTCTTTGCAATGAAAGTTACAATAGGATGCCTAACATAGCAAAGAAAGAGACAAATAGGAAGAGGTCAATGTTATAGACTGAAGCTACCCTAAAGAGAAATGAAAGCCAGAATTGACACTACTAGCAGGGCACGGTGACTCACGTCTGTAATCCCAGCACTTTGGGAGGCCAAGGAGGGTGGATCACCTAAGGTCAGGAGTTTGACACCAGCCTAGTCCAACATGGTGAAATCCCATCTCTACTAAAAATACAAACATTAGCCAGGCATGGTGGTGCACACTTGTAATCCCAGCTCCTCAAAAGGCTGAGGCAGGAGAATCACTTGAACCTGGGAGGTGGAGGTTGCAGAGAGCCGAGATTGTGCCACTGCACCCCAGCCTGGATGACAGAGTGAGACTCTGACTCAAAAAAAAGAATTGACACTGCTGAAACCACATGTAGAGATAGGTAGTAAAGCTTGAGAAAACAATTCTCAGCAAAGGTCAGAAGACTTTAAAGATAAGCAAAAAATTCTGAAAAAGATGTACTTAAAAAAAAGAGGAAAATAGAAGTTAAAAAAATGTTCAAAGATATAACAGAAGAAAATTTTCTGAAATACTCTAATCAGCCAGTAGAGAGGGGATCCTTCATCCTAGGAAACAAAAAAAGCAACAGACACAGAAAGATCAATACCCACACATGTCCTGCTATACAAATTAATGAGTTTTAAGATTTTATAGGACCAATTCTTCAGTATATTCAGACAGAAAAAGTAACAAAGAGAAAAAAATCAAGGAGTCTTCCTACTTCTCTGTAGCAGTACACAATACCAAAAGAGAGTAAAAGATGTTTACAAGTCCTTAGGGAAATAAAGTGTCATAGGAAATTTAGTAAAAGATAGAAACCAAGGAAACATCAAAAGCTGAAAACTAACATAAAATGTGATGACAGAAGTAATATTAAACATGTGTGTTATATTAACAATAAAAAATAAAAGCTCAGGTGGGTAAAAAAATAAAATCCAAAATATATGCTACATATAAGAGAAACATGTCAAATGAACATGAAAAAGACACTCTATTCAAAAAAGATCAATTTCTTAGCTTGGATTTACAAAGCCCAACACACAATAAAAGTTAAGATGGATAAAAAAATAAAATCCAAAATATATGCTACATATAAGAGAAACATGCCAAATGAACGTGAAAAAGACACTCTATTCAAAAAAGATCAAATTTTTAGCTTGGATTTACAAAGCCCAACACAATCAGGCCCCCACCTATCTTTCTGACAACACTGCATCTCCTCCAGTCAGCTACAATGGCCTTCAATTGGTTCCTTGCAAGCACCAAGTACAGACCCAGTTTTATTATTTTGCACCTAAATATCAGCAATTATGTCAACAGCATTTGTTTAATAAGTCATCTTTATCCCACTTGTTTGAAATGTCCCTTATCACATGATAAATTACCATAGTATTTGGAAAAGAATATGTGGTATTCCAGTCTCTATATACTCAAATGAATTTCAGATGCCTTGAATATTTAAGCACAAAAAACAAAATTCTGAAAGCATTGGAAGAAAACATGAAAACCATTATTTTGCTGTATGTGAAAAATGACTCCTGTAAGACATTAAACTTAGAAATGAGGGACAAATTTGAAACTAATTAATTTCTATAAATAAAAATACTAACAAAGTTGAAAGAAAACCGATATTAAATAGTACACACATATTTGGAATATCTATGAAAACAAAGGCCCAATTTCTTCAATATATAAAGAGTTCTTACAAATCAGAAAGAAAACACCCTACAAGCTGCTAGAAAAATGGGCAAAGAGCATATGGAGTGTGATCACCGGGGGAAAAAAAGGCTTAGAAACACAGGAAATCTCATTTTTATTAAACATGTACACAAACGGATATAACTTTTTTTCTTATCAGTTGGGTAAAAATATAAAAGTCTGGTAAACTGGGGAAACAACACTGTAATACCCAGCTGGTGAGATAGCATTGTCTATAAATATGTTTAATTTAGTTTTCGTTTGAACAAGTGATTCTACTTGTAAGGATATACTCTAAATTATACCTTATAGCTGTAATCACATAATATTCAACACAAAAATATAATGGTATGGCATTATTTGGAAAACAATGCCACACCCTTATATATGGAAAACAAAGAATTAGAGCCTGCATGTATATTGATAGCTCGTTAAAGAAATTATGGCTCATCCTGTAATGAACTCTATGTAATTTTAAAAAGATTTAATTTTAAATATAAGTCCCCATGCAGTGCAATACAAGAATCTCACCGATCCATTAAAAATGAAAAAATAAGGGTAGTATTGAATGGCCATGACCGTGCAGAATAGATGCACATACTCATATATGCATGGCAGCTTTCTGGGAAACATAAGAGATCATTAATATTCATCATCTTTAGGTGGTAGAAGTGTTCTCTGGGGGAAAGAGGGAGACTTGCTTAACACATTCATGTTTTATTTATATAGCTGTTTCTAGCAGTAATTCTCAGCTAGGGGTGATTCTGCCTCTGAGGAGACATTTGACTGTATCTGGAAATTTTTTTTATTGTCACACCTTGGGGGAGGAGCCTACTGGCCTTGAGTGGACCAAAGATGCTGGCTGCTAAACCTCCTACAAGGCCCAGAAGAGCTCTCTACAGCAAAAAATTATATAGTCCAAAATGTCAATAATGCCACTGTTGAGAAACCCTAAAGAAATAAGTTTATTTGGTCAACCTGACACAAAACTTAGAAATCTTGTTTCTAACAGATGTTTGTTACCAACAAAATAATAACATGTGGCTGGTTGCATGAAGCCATGATTCTGCTTGTATGTATGGGGGCTTGGGTTTAGAAAGCTTCACTCTAATGAGTATTCATTCTGGATATGAATCTGTTACCTTCACAAATTTGGATCCTGAAAACAAACACATAACTTTGTAAATTACTAATGAGAAATTATTTCAAAGACTGAGTGAATTCGGTATAATCAAGACACCCAAGCTGTTGGAAACATATAGGGGGTAAAAATCTTAAGAAATCTAGCATCTCCTTCCCTGAACTGACTATGTTGACATTAACATTGTTCCAAGCAATACTGAGTCATGTAAAAAGTTTCATTCTTCATTTCATTTAACATTGTTGATTAGCTGAATGTTGGGGTATTTCCTCTAAGCAGCCAGTGTTCTGATTCTGTCCAAGTTGGCACTGGATTGGCCACATGTTTCTTCAAAGACTTTTGATATGTTTGTACTAATTTTTATCAGTTGCAGGTGCTGCAGCTTTTTGAGAAGCATAAACAAGCTCATTCTCAACATTTTCAATTCAATTTCAATCTGCATTCAAATAATCCATCATTAGATGATTGGACCTGTTTATTTCATCGAAACTATTTACTTGGTAGAGAAAAAGAAAACCCAAAGCCAACATAAACAAAACAAACAGACAAAAAAATCCACTTCTTAATTTTAAAATCTATGAGTTGGTTTTCTCTTACGTTGAAACGCTCAAACTTGATTTCATTTTGGCAAGATTTCCATAGGTGAAATGGGAAAAGTATGAGAACGCAGTGTATTTTTAAATATTTATACAAACGTACTTAGTTTTCATTTTATTTATTCATGAGACAGGTAAACGATGGCTCTCTGACACATTATAAAATCAGACTTTCACACTAGTAAGTCATATACAAATGTTAATTCATACACAAAAAAGACAGCACCACCCAATTCCTAAACATAAATGTCATTTTTGGTGGGCCACAAGTTCCCAGCTGTGTACACCAAACGCAGCGCCCTCAATACAAACAGACAGTCCGTCCCCCATCTGACATGCAGTTACTTGGATGGTGGCTTGCTTATAGCCACTAAATTTTACTCTTGGATTAACGGGAAAAAAGATTCCTCTGCCTTTAGTTTCTTGTTAACTAGGAATGCTGTTAAATGAATACAGTCAAAGCCCAGAGAGCCAGATCCCGGCAGGATAGCCTCAGACTTGGTGAGCTGGTAGGAAGACTTGCCAAGCACTGCTGGCTTGCCAAGCTCCTGGGGTCTTTGGTCCTCAAATGTAGTGTTGTTATGAGCAAACTGACCCAAACTTATTAAATGGCTTTTCCTTCTTGGAAAAAAGACCCTTCTTTGCTTTAACTGCTGCCTGACTGCCAAAAACGCAGTAACCGTCTTAGCTAATTGCACAGGCTCCTGTCTGGACGTCCCGCTGCCATCATCCAACCTTGGCGGGTTGTACCTGCCGCCACTCTCAGGCTCTCAGCTAACAGTCGACACTTAACAGACGACTACTTAATGCGGAAAAGGGATGACCCGTTCCTCTATTTACTCTGCTCTTTCAGGATCCCTGGTAGAGGACTGAAGTGAAAAAGTACCCTATGGAGGATAATGAGGTAAATTAACATATGATTTCTCACTGAAGTAGCAATAAGATCACGATCTACTAATTTGCATATCAGGTCTGGGCTGATAAACTCGCACCAAAGATATCTGTTTAAATGTCAAAATGCTTCAGTTTTTTTTTTTTTGAAATTTGATCTGGCCATATGTAGTAAGATAAAATATAAACATATACTTTGTCTAGAAATTCTATTTCTGGAAATCCACTTCTCATAAATGAAAGCACCAGTATATAAAAACCCATCTTGTTTTGCAGTATTGTTGGTAGCAGAAAACAAAATAGAAAGCACAGACAAAAAAAAACCAAAAAACCCTAAAGTTCTTCAGTAGGGGGTGATTGTAGCAAATCTATGAACTAGAAACACCTATCTTTTAAAACGTTAAATTTATAAGTATGGAAATGAAGGAATGCCCAAGAAATAGCATGAGATTGACAAAGGAAAAGGCAAAATAAATAAGTGGGTAAATAGGTAGGAAATCAAGGGAAAAACATCAGAAACGCTATTATAGAGCAGAGGTTGTCAGGAATAATAATAACAGTAACAGTAGTAAGACACCCTAGAGTATCTTTTTCTGTTCAATAAATTATGGGATGGAGTGGCCAGAATTAAATGGAGACCAGAGAGGATATTGTGATAATGACAGGGCCTCATCTATAAAATCTTTGGAGAATTTTCTGTTGCTGACTGAGTCTTGGGCAGATAAAATGCCAGCAGCAAACACCACATACTAATAACACTTCTACGGACTTTTCAAGGCAAACCAACAAAGTTACAAAATAATGCATAGGATCCATCTTTCTGTAAAACCACAACAAAAATGCCATATGTTTACATACATTTGTATGAGCGCAAAGAAAAGTACGGAAAGTTGACCAAACTGTTTCTATTGATTCCTGAGCAGCCATGGAGCCAGAAGAGGGGAACTTAGTTTTTCCTTATACATTTTTATTATCAGTATAACAAATAAGCATTACTTCAACTTCAGAGAATTATGTAGGAGAAGAGAACTTGCTCATCTTTATCACCACACCACGCTCATTTTTCTCTTAGAATTTGTCACATTCTGTAATTCTTATTGTATTGTTATCTGACCACTCCATGTGCTCAGAGATTATATTGATTCCACTCAATATTGTACACCTAGGATCTAGCACACGGGTGGGCACACAGTAGGTGCTCAATAAATGGATATATGCAGAATATTGATACTTAATGTTAAAGAGGAAAGCTCATCTAAAAGAGCGTTTTAAATAAGAAAACCACACACTGCAGAACTGTCGTTTCTGTTTTTGATGATGATACAGGCTAACGTGTATTTATTGCTTACTCTGTTCCAAGAACCTTGCAATACTCTAAATGAATTATCTAATTTAAATATCTTAACAATCCTAACAAAAGGTGTTATTCCATTTCACAAATGAGGAAATCGGGGCACGGAGAAGATTAAAGATATTATGGCTCATATCAAATAGGCGTTTAGTAGACTGCAGTGACTAGCAGTCAGTTCTACTTATTTAAAAGTAAGTAATTTTTAAAACATTTAAGTTAAGGCAATTCAGAATCAAATCAGTATTTATGGCTACTAACTTATTATATTACTGATACTTTAAGATTGTCACTTGAACAAAACACTTAACAACTATAAGCACATAAGCACACCAAAAAATTTATGAATTATCCAGATCTTTTTCCTTGAATGACAAGAGATCCTTTTAAGATTAGGGTATAAGCTGTTTGAAAAGCAAGCTTTAAAAATCTTCCCCATTTTGTACAACAAAATGCAACCACTCCAGTTTGAAATATTATCTGGCAATATTTTGAGTGAAAATATTGCAATCTTTTGCTAATATGGTTGAGACTGACCTAGCAGACAATCAGAAATAATCTTCTCATCTTTCATTATCCAAATTCCTTGAATAGAAAATAACACAAATTAAATACTAATGGAAAATCTAGGTTATGTTTAAAAGGACTTGAGGCTGGGTACAGTGGCTCCTGCCTATAATCCCAGCACTTTGGGAGGCTGAAGCAGCAGGACTGCTTGAGCCCAGGAGTTTGAGATCAGCCTGGGCAACAGAGTGAGACCCCGACTCTATAAAAATTTTTTCGAAAATTAGCTGGACATGGTGGCACATGCCTGTAGTCCCAGTTACCTAGGAGCCTGAGGTGGGAAGGTTGCTTGAGCCAGAGAGGTTGAGGCTGCAGCGAGCCATGATCGTGCACAGACTCCATGACATCATAGCTCAAAAACAAAAAACAAAACAAGAAAAAGAAAAAAGAATAAAAGGACTTGAATTTTAATCTTGAGAGTATAAAATAGAAATTATTACATGCAAATAAGTGTAGCAGATGATGTACACACATACCTTTTTTACTTTAGTCTGGCATTTTCTTTTCCATTAAAATCCCAACTAATGCAAGAAAGTTGAATCTTAGAGCTCAAAGTCACAAAAGTTAGTAAAAAGAAGTCTGGTAAACGTTTAAAAATTTTCTTTAATTACTCATTTCTCAGCGTTATAAAATGTCTCTGCTTCTGCAAAACTACATGCTTACTCTATGGAACATCAGGTAAACACAAAATCGTGTTTTCCCCCATAAAAGACCGTAATACCGACCAGATGGGGTATGCACAATTAAATTGATTTTTAATAAGAAATTCTTGGCACAATAGAACATAATCGCTCCAAATTGTGTCAAGGACTTCGTAAATTTTTTTTATAGTTCAAGGCTTAGACTCTTCCGTCCAAATCCTGAGCTGGCTTGCTAGGGGACCGAATAGCTCTCGAGACCAGTAAAGAAATAATGAGCCTTTCATCTGGAGGTCACTGGTTAGGATCTGCTATCGTTCATTAATGACACAGCTGTTTCCAACCTCCTGGTGTTGGAACAGTGGCAGGGGGTTTATTATGGAAGGGGTAGCAGAAATATGTATAAGATCACTTCATTTATGGACAGGATCTATGGCAAATATTTGAGAACATGTGTTTTATAACCAATAAAGTCACACTCTTAACTTATTGACAGTAAGATTTAGTGCCTGGCAGCACAGACTAGGATCATCAGAAGAGAAATCTAACGCTATCCCTCCATTCCCATCAGCCACAGTGAGCCTGTGGCCTGGGCAAGGTGTGAACTTGCGTTGTGTCTTATTTTCCGGTTCTGGAAAGTAGTGTGAAAGGTCTGTCTACTCTCCCAGAGGAGGGTTATAAGGAAAGAATCACATATATATATATATATATTTTAAAAATTCAGTTACTGAACTGTTTACTGAGGTCCTGCTTCAAGTTTTGCTCTGTGCTATGGGTAGGAGTTGCAAAGGTGAGACACCATCTCTGTCCAACAATTCACTCTGTTTGCGGACAGGCATGGGATGTATCTGAGGTGCAGAAAAGTTCTTTGGGAACACAGGAGAGGGAGAAACAGGTTCTGTCTGGAGGAGTGAGCACAACTTTTCCAAATGTGGGGGCCACTTGGGCTGGGTCTTGAAGTATCAGATTCCATTCATCAACTGGGTGCGGGGAGAAGGGGCAGTGAAAGTAGAGAGCACAACTTGTAGAAAAGCCTAGCAGGTGTGAACTGCCAGGTGGCTGGAACAAGGAAAATGAAGTGAGAGAAGAGGGCTGGATTCAGACCGTGAAGGACACTAGACAGGAATTCTCCAAATACATGAGCAGCTGTGCACACATTCTCTAAGAGAAATCTAAAGATCCATGTATCTACAAATCTCAAAAACTATCTCAATATGTTTTATGTCCTTTTTGGTATGGTAAAATACACAGAACACATACAATTTACCATTTTAACCATTTTCAAGTGTGTAGTTCAGTGGTATTAAAAACATTTACCTTGATGTGTACCCATCACCATCATCCATCTCCAGGACTTTTTCATCACTCCAAACTGAAATTCTGTATTAATGGTATTAATTAAACCATTAAACTCTGTATTAATGAGTATTACACGACTCTCTTCTCCCCACGGTCCCTATTCTGCCTCTATGAAATTATACAATATTTGTCCTTGTCTGTGTAGCTTGTATCTCTTAACATAAAGTTTTATTCATCCATGTTGTAGCATGTATCAGGACTTCATTATTTTTAAAGCTAAATAACATGCCATTGTATGTACATAGCACACTTTGTTTATTCATTCACCCATACATGGACATTTGGGTTGTTTCCACTTTTTGGCTACTGTGAATAATGCTGCTATGAACAGTGGTATAAAAACATGGGTTCGGCCGGGCGCGGTGGCTCACGCCTATAATCCCAGCACTTTGGGAGGCCGAGGTGGGTGGATCACGAGGTCAGGAGATCGAGACCACGGTGAAACCCCGTCTCTACTAAAAATACAAAAAATTAGCCGGGCGTGGTGGCGGGCGCCTGTAGTCCCAGCTACTCGGAGAGGCTGAGGCAGGAGAATGGCGTGAACCCGGGAGGCGGAGCTTGCAGTGAGCCGAGATCGCGCCACTGCACTCCAGCCTGGGCGACAGAGCGAGACTCCATCTCAAAAAAACAAAAAAACAAAAAAACAAAAAAAAACCCATGCGTTCACTCCTTGCTTTCGATTCTTTGGGATACATACACAGAAGTAGAATTGTTGGATGATATAGTAATTCTACGTTTAACTTCTTGGAGGTACAGCCATACTATCTTTCAAGTGGCTAAACCATTTTACTTTCCCACCAGCAATGCACAAGAGTTTCAACTTATCTACATCCTCAGTAACTCTTTTTTGTTTTCTATTGATAATAGACATCCTAATGGGTATGAAGCGGTATCTCAATGTAGCTTTGAATTACATTTCCTTAATCATTAGTGATGTTGAGCACCTTTTCATATGCTTATTGGATATTTGTATATCTTCTTTGGAGAAATGTCTACTCAAGTCTTTCGCCCATTTTTGATTGGTTTTTTGCTGTTGTGTTTAGGAGTTCTTTAGATATTTTGGATATTAATCTCTTATCGGATATATGATTTGCAAATATTTTCTCCCATTCCATAGGTTGCCTTTTCACTCTGTTGATAGAATCTTTTGAAGGGCAAAAATGTTTAATTTTGATGAAGTCCAATTTATCTATTTTTTGTTGTTGTTGCCTATATTTTTGGTGTTCAAGTAAATGTTGCCAAATTCAATGTCATGAAACTGTCCCCTTATGTCTTCTTCTAAGAGTTTTATTGTTTTAGGTCTTACATTTAGGTCTTTGATTCATTTGGAGTTAATTTTTTTTTTTTTTTTTTTGAAACAAGGTCTCACTCTGCCACCCAGGCTGGAATGCAGTGGTGTATTCATGGCCTGCTGCAGCCTCAACCTCCCCAGGACTCAGGTGATCCTCCCACCTCAGCACCCCACTCATCCCCACGAGTAGCTGGGACTACAGGAATGTGCCACTACAACTGGCTAATTTTTGTATTTTTATTTGGTAGAGATGGCATTTCACCACATTGCCCAGGCTGGTCGCAAATTCCTTGGCTGAAGTGATCCACCTGCCCTGGCCTCCCAAAGTGCTGGAATTACAGGTGTGAGCCACTGCGTCCATCCTGAATTATTTTTTTCATATGGTGTTAAGTAAGGGTCCAACTTCATTGTTTTGCATCTGGATATCCAGTTTTCCTAGCCTCATTTGTTGAAAGGACTTTTTTTTTTAATTGAATACTCTCGGCACTCTTGTTGAAAATCATTTAATTACATATTCCAGGGTTTACCTCTGGGCTCTCTATTCTATTCCATTGGGTCTACGTATCTGTCTTTATGGTAACACACACTGTTTTGACTACTGTAGCTCTGTAGTAAGTTCTGAAATCAGGAAATGTTAAGTCCTCCAAATAGATTGTTCTGGCTATTTGGGGATCCACTGGGATTCCATATGAAGTTTAGAATAGGTTTTCCTGTTTTTGCAAAAAATGTCACTGGGATTTTGAGTCTACAGACTCAATGCAATCTCTACATATTTGTGTTTAGGTAACATCTAAAATTTTTAATGATAAGGATAAATAGTTGTAAAAGATAATTTCTGGCATATTATAAATATTAAAACTATAAAATAAGTTTACATCACTTTTTAATGTGGCTAATGGATTCTAAATACCACAGACATTCATCACAACCCACTTTTAAAAAGACATTAACAAGCACTTAATGTGTGTGCGTGTGTGTGTGTGAGCATATGAAGAGATTCATTATAAGGAATTGATTCACGCAATTAGAAAGGTGGGCAGGTCCCAAGATCTGCAGAGGGAGTCTGTAAGCTGGAGACCCAGAAAAAGCTGATGTTTCAGTTCCAGTCTGAAGGCAGGGAAAAAAGCTGATGTACCAGTTTGAAGGCAGCCAGGCAGGAGGACTTTTACTCACAGGAGGGTCAGTCTTCTGCTCTCTTCAGGCCCTCAGCTGGTGGGATGAGGCCCACCCACATTAGGGAGGGCAATCTGCTGTCCTCAGTCTCCCTATTTAGATGTTAAGCTCATCCAAAAGCATCCTCACAGAAACACCCAGAATAATGTTGACCAAATATCTGGGCATCCCACGGCTCGGTAAAGTTCATATAACATTAACCATCACAGGGTACTGGGGGACACATAGCTAGAACCTCAACTCTGGAAATGCTTCCATGATCTCCCCACCTCCACAAGATTCCATTCAGTGTCCTTTCTCTGTTCCCACAGCCTCATCACAGGCCATATTATATCATATCATCATATCATATACCATATCATCATATATCATACCATATCATATATCATATCATCAGATCATATCACCATATCATATCATACCATCATATATCATATATCATATCATATCATATCATATCATATCATATCATATCATACCATATATCATAATCCTGGCTGGCTTGCCTGTCTCTCCCACTGGACTGTGAACTCCCTGATGTCTTTGCAGTGCCCTTAAGACATTACTCTGGAGTCAGACCAACTGGCTAACATCCTGGCTCTCCTACTCTTAGCTGTATACTTAAGGAACTTTCTTTTTTTTTATTTTAAGTTCTGGGGTACATGTGCAGGATGTGCAGGTTTGTTACATAGGTAAACATGTGCTATGGTGGTTTGCTGCACCTGTCAACCCATTACCTAGGCATTAAGTCCAGCGTGCCTTAGCTATTTTTCCTGATGCTCTCCCTCCCCAGCCCCCACAGGCCCCAGTGTGTGGTGTTCCCCTCCCTATGTCTACGTGTTCACATTGTTCAGCTCCCCATGTGGTGTTTGGTCTTCTGTTTCTGAGTTAGTTTGCTGAGGATAATGGCTTCCAGCTCCATCCATGTCCCTGCAAAGGACATGATTGCATTCCTTTCTATGGCTGCACAGTATTCTATGGTGTATATGTACCACATTTTCTTTAGCATTCTATCATTGATGGGCATTTGGGTTGATTCCATGTCTTTGCTAGTGTGAATAGAAAGAAGCATTTCTTGAACAGTCAAAAATTTTGTATCATTCCTTCTACCTTGAACTCGTTTTCCATTCCACTTGACACATATAGTTTTGAGATAATTTAATGTAGTTTTGTTTATTTTATTGATCACTTGTTATACTTTACAGAAATGGTAAATGGAAATCAAACTTAATTTTGTTTTAATTTCTATTCCTATTGCTCATTTCTATAGATCTCAGTCCTGAGAAATCTATTAATAGTTCACATATTTAAAAGAATGTAAGGCTTCATTACAGCAAGAGCCATCAATACTTTAGATTTCTTCTGAATCACATGCCAAAAATAATATGGTGCTCTATTGCAAAGTTATTTGAAATCTTCTATCTGCTGACATTGTGATTAGGTCATTTCCTAAATTTTCTATGAAGCAAAGAAACAGAAACCACTGACTTGTGAAAATAGTTGTTAATTAGTCACAAGAATCATTTACTTTCTTAACTTCTGAGAAGTATATCTAGAGGTATACCAAGAAGTTTCAAATGACCTTGAATTATCCCTGCTATGGTCTCATTTAGATTTATCTTTTTTCACTCAATATACTCAGCAAAGTTTGAGGAAAGTAAAAATGTTTCATTTGTAATAGCCTCTTTCTACTTCATTGCCATTTGATAAAATAGTTTTCTCTTATCACACACGGCTAAGTTTGCTCACATTGTATTCTTTGTGAAAAAGGTTCTCTCCAACATATCACAGTCACTGTGTCACATGCCTTAAGTGCTCTTTCAAACCCTAAAGTTGCAGATTTAGCTCATTCAAGTTTTGGAAAATTTTTGCCACACTCTGACAACACCTCTGTCTTCACTTTCTAACCAATCAGTTAAATCAGAAAAAAAGACTCTGATTTCATATTTCAACTACAATGCACATGTTAATAAACATGCCATGATGACTCTTTTGCTTCTGAGCTTCCACTCATAGACACAGATGGATCTGATGAACAGTCTGGCCATGACCTTGGTGTCTCCACGATATCAGGTGCAGCTGCCTCCCATGCTTCTCACTGGCAGTTTCTTTGGACTTTGGCTCACGAGCAAGGTATCGCTGACCATTGTGTATGGTGAGAGGGTGGGTTGTACAGCTGAATAGATACTGTCTCAACTCCGTGACAGAAGATAAATGTCCTATCAGGGTCCAGATATAATAAACATAGGAAGTCTTTTCTTTTTTTTTTTTTTTCCACTAAGTGTTGTCTCATTGGTTTGTATCCCTAAGATTTTTTGTATGATGGTGCATACACCACAGTAAGACTTGAAGAGGTGAGATGTATTCCTTCCTTTTGTAAACTGGGAAATGTGGGCTCTGGAGAGGGATGTGGGGAGGGAGGGCCCAGAGTACCAAGGAAGTGGACCACTATGAATGGACTCTCGTGGAAAGTTCATCTGTCCTTAGGAATACTTTCTGCTCTCCAATCTGGAGAGCAGAACTGGAAACACAGGGCAACTACATCAAGGTAGTGGGGCGGGGGGTAGCATGATTCACTGACAGTTTTTGTAAGTCTAACCTAACCACTGACTTGTGAAAGTATTTGTTAATTACTTGTTAGGTAATTGTTAATTACCTACGGAAATGTTTAGGAGCAGGCTGGAGCATCAGGAGAGGCAGGAATCCCAGATGGGCCAGGAACAGTGGTACATGCCTTTAATCCCAGCTACTTGGGAGGCTGAGACAGGAAGATCACTTGAGGCCAGGAGTTTGAGACCAGTTGGGATTAATCTTGAAGAAAGATCCTGAGAGGTCCCGGCTGATGGACCTGATATAGGGTGGCAGCAAAGAATGACTCCAGGCATTTTCTGATAGGAGACAGGAGAGATGGCAACAAACACAACCAAAGGTGAAGCTCAGGAGGGAGAGTGCCAAGTGGTAGATGAATGTATTTTGGGGGCATGTTTCCCTGTGGGCTCTCCAGGGAAAAACCCAGAGCACAAGGCTGATGCTCAGGGGAGAGTTTCTGATAAGAAAAATGTTTGTAAAATTGGTGAATATGCTATAACCACAGCAGTAGAAGTCTCCAGCAAGGGAACCTATGTAAGGAGGCAAGAGGAAATCCATGGTGGGCCTCTGGGTGACAGCATCACTTAAAGGTCAAGGGCAAGGACAGAAGCAAAGAAAAGGCACTTTGCAATACATTTCATAAATGGTACCTAAAGTTTATGGCTCCTCTATCTTAACCCTAAGTAAGTATTTATTCTGGGACAGAGACTTCATCAGACATGACTGGCCACAATCAGGAAGCATGACCTCCTCCAGAGCCATTGCTGAGAATGGCAGTGGGGAAGAGGTTACAGAAGAGGTCAAGCTGGCTCAATAGTCCTGTCTGTCCAACAGATCAAAAATGACATGAGACAAACAAAGCCCAACCTGTGCTGCCCATGGTAAAAGCACTCTCCTCCTTGGCCCTTTGTCCCAGCTGTTAGACCCCACGATCCCAACTATCAGTTTCTGGCACTCAGAAGTGGCAGCTTCCTCAAGGGCCCCACACTAGGAGCTGCTGCAAAAGGCTTAGCACTAAGACCCCTGCAAGGACAGGAATGGGAGACAGCACCAGGAGCCCCACCTCTCAGTCAGCACCATGTGTCCCTCCCAGGCCTCAGAAAGCTGCAGGTGGATGATGCTGGTGTGTTCAGCTCACAGTTTCACAAGGAAAACCATTCTTGAATACTTGTTCCTTTCTCCTTCCCCTTTCTCTTTGCTCTCAACTTTTATTTTCAGAAGGAACAAGCAATATTGCCTTTAAAAATTCCTAGTAATCAAGCTACTATCATGGTCATTTTATTGTTTATGCTTAATTATGACATTATTAATATTCAGAAAATACCATAATTTATTGAAAAATTGTCTATTGTAAGTGTACTTTTATGACTTCAGAACAGTAGCTGAACAATCAAGAGAAATATTTTTCAATCCTGCTGAAAAGCCTAAGAATACTAATATAGATAGGGAATCAGCAACTGCTGAAGGCAATAATTACAGCATGGAATGTGTTTTATGAGGAGTAAAATCCTCAAAATATATTTTATTGCTGCAGATGCTTGTATACATTAGACTTTCACTAAATAGGCTAATGTCTGATTTAACCTGAACATATGACACAATCATGAACACCTGGAAAAGAAATCCACAGCTAATTCCATGGAAGGTCCTCTTAATTATCATCCAAGTATGAATAAATATAATAGTTAAAATACAATATTCTTTGTATTTGCACAGTGTAAAATCCCTTTCCACAACAGAATTTAAAGGAGATGGATAGTGCTTTTCATTATCTACATTTGCTAACAAGTTTGGTCTCTATTGTTTTCATAACAACAGAAATTCTATTGTTTTCTGGAAATTCTTCCAGGAAAGGAAAATAAAAGAGATAAGCCATGAAAAAAACTCTCACATTTTATCACAGGGTCAAATTACTGTGAACATATGTTAATTTTACTAGCATCTGAAATGTATTAGCCATTCAGTATTTCAATATTTGCATTATTAGATGGATGTTAAATGATGTAATTAAGAAATAAAAGAGCTAATTAAAGAAAGACTGAACACACCCATTGTGGCTTTTAAGAGAAGTTTTCACAAGAAAGAACATAGAGAAAACAGAGATGAGTGAGAGAACAAAAGAAAACATTAAATAAATTTTATTTCATATCCTCAAAGAGATAGGAGAAGATATTACATCTGTAAACCAAGATCAGAATGCTTGCAGGGAAAAAAAAGACATAAAAAAGCACTTGAAAATTAAAAAGAGAGAAAAATGTGGCTTATAAAAACCCAATCCTCAATAGAGGACCTAGAAGATAAGTCACGGAAATATCCAAGACAGTAAAAGGATAAGACTAGAATGTAAACCCAGAAGGTTAAATATATGACTACGTTGTAGAGAGACAGAATGTAGAAAATGCAAAGGAGGATATTACCAAAAAATAATAGAAGAAAAATTTCCCAGACTAAAGGAAACCAGTCTTTAGATTGAAAGCGCATTAAGAAAAGGATATCCACAAAAACACATATCTTTGTAAATTTCAGAACACTAAACATAAAGAGAAAATAGAATCTAAATGCCAAAGATGGAGAATCAAAATTGCATTGAGTTTCCAATCAACCAAATCAAAATTGCATTGAGTTTCCAATCAACCAGAAGTAAGCTAAACAACACATAGCATTCTGACAGAAAAAGAATTTCAGCCTAGAATTTTATACCCAGCTAATCTACCAAACAAATATAATCAAAGGATAAAGATATTCTGGCTGTCCAATGTCTCAGAAATATACTGCTGATGTAACAGTAAGAATCTATTGATACATATGCTTCAGGAATGTGAGTGAGGAAACTAAGAATAAGGAAAACAAGGAATCCAGGAAATGGTGCCCTCCTGGAGAGCATCAAAGAGAAGTGAAGTTCAGCAGCAAGCAGAGCCTAGACAGCAAGCAGTCCAGATGGGAACTGGAGGAGAGGGTGCTTCAGAAGGAAGGGGAAGGGGGACAAGAGACTCAGGAAAACATACTATAATGGAACATCTGGAGAGTGTTAAACAAATGTGGGATGCGGTTAGAGTAAAAGACAAAAAGAAAGGCCATTAGAAACTACAGAGAAAATTGAAACCTGAACAAGAAAGAAAAAATAATCATACTTCTTAGCCCTACAATGAACATTATTTACATAATTTAAAGAGGTTATCATGAATCCCTGAATTAATTAAAATTAGAGATGTAACTATGTGGGAAGGGAGAAGGAGAGGAGGCAAGACTGTAATGTAAAGAGGGAAATCCTCACCTGTTGAAACAGGAAGTCAAAAGATAATGTCTAAAATGAACCAAATTTAGCATATTGCAAAATAGGCACACATATTCAGAGATATGAAGACAACTTGCAGAAGAAACAATTGGGCTTTCTTTGAGACAGGATCTCACTCTGTCACCCAGGCTGGAGTGCAGTGGCACAATTATTGCTTACTGCAACTTCAACTTCCTGGGCTCAAGCGATCCTCCTGCTACAGCTATCCGAGTAGCTGGGACTATAAGAACATGCCACCATGTGGGCCTGGCTAATTTTTGTGTTTTTTGGTTTTTTTTTTTTGTAGAGATGGAGTTGCATCATGTTTCTAGGCTGGTCTCAAATTCCTGGGCTCAGACAATCCACCCACTTCAGCCTCCCAAAGTGCTATGATTAAAGGTCTGAGCCACTGCTCCTTGCCCTAGAAGAAAAATCTAAAGAGGTTTTCTTTAGGGTTTATGACTAGAAGAGAAGTACAATGGGGGCAAGGATAATCATTTTTAATGATATTAAATATATTCATACACTGTATATACATACACGTAACACACAAGTATACTATGCCTCCAGCTTCTATAACTTTTAAACTACATTTTATTTTTATTTAAAATTTAATGCAATTGACTTCATTTTCCCAAGACATTATATAAATCATTGACTAGCTAGTACTGTTTTCATTTCTACATTGACATTTGGATTATATTTAGCATTTTTCTGCTGCCAAAATTATGTCACTGATATTGCTATGTATTTCATTGCCAAGTGCCTTTCACACACTAATTATCAATTTTAAATCATGTGATTACATCCCACTCAGTATAGCTGATATAGTTAAGAGGGAAAAAACTCCAGGGAAACAGCTGCCTCTTAGTTAAGATGACAGGATCTTTTAGTACAGTCATGGACATTTTTTTTTTCTTTTAAGTGAGGCAAAGGACAAAAATGGTGCATAATTCTGTATTAGATTCATCCCTTAAGATACCATAACATCATGGACGAAATTCACAGGGCAAGCTGAAAACAAAATGAAATGAAATATCAACATAATCAGAATTGTATCCTTTAATATTTATTTTCCAAAAAAAAAACTGTCAAAGTTCATCAACAATTTGATGGGATAGACATAATCACACCAATAACCGTTCAAAAACTCAAACAGTCTACTCAGGAAACAAGTGACTGATTGCAACTGCAGTGTACATCCAGCTCCCTCTGCTCACTCCCTCTCTCTCTTTCTCCACACCCTATTGCTCTCAGTGAGCCATTCATGTCCCAGTATTTGAGCTTTTTAGAAATTTATTTACTAAGATAGACACAGTCATATATTATTGTTGCTGGAAAATGGATCTATCAATCAGAAATATCTGTAAAGTTGGAAAGGATTAATTAATTCAATTTATTTTTATTAAATATTGAGTATATATCAGGTTTTGGAGATAGAGTAGTTTCTTTTTTCCCCCCTTAAAAAAAAAAAGACAGATGTTCTCTGCCCTCAAGATTTTTAAATTGGGGCTGGGCCCAATAACAGACTGCATATTCGCTTTTTGCATCCCAAATGTCAGTGCTATTTATTAAAGACAGTAAAATGCGCCAAGGACCTGAAAGAGGGTTCCCCGAGGAAAGGCCACTTCAGCTGAGCCTAGAGAGGTGGCCAGGAGCTGGCTGCATGGGCCTATAGCAAGATCAGCAGTCTCCATTCAAATTCTCATCTTTAACTTACTATCTAAAGAAACAGACTTCTGTACAAATTAGTTAGCAATAAAATTAGAAGTATGGGTAAATTCACAAACAGTAAGAAGCCTCGTTCAGAGAGAGTGCTTTTCCCACGATAGTCAATGTTGAATGGAGGTTAGAGACTACCAAAAGATGAAGGAAAGCTGCTATGGCAACTATTCTCCTGGGGTTCAAAACCCAGTGGAAAAACAAAAACAAATGGAACTGATACAACTTTCTCCTTGACTGTATTTAGATGGTTGAAGCTGCCAGAAGCCAACTCCCCAGGAAGTAAACAGTTGACATGGTCCTCTCTGGGGCAACGCATTAATTATGGCTTGACACATATGCATGTCTTCTCTGATGCCCCCCGGTTTTGACCTTTGGTTATAACTCACTCCTGCTTGATCATTTATTGAACACATATTTATGGAGCACCAACTATGGACTAGGCTCTACTCCAGGCACTGGAGATTGATGGGGAAAGACAGATAGGATCCTTGTCTCCAAGGCACCTATGGACCAGTGAGGACACAAGCAATACGGAAGGAAATGTACAAATAAGAACATCAGAGCTCTGAAGAACATAGGGTGGTGTGAGCTAGAGGAGAGACCCACCAACCTTTCAAAAGGGAACAGAACATTTGGGAGCAAAGCAGCTAGAGGAAGAAGAGTGTCACCTGTTCAGATCAGTAAAGAGGGCTATACAGCTGGAACATAAGGAATTATAAGCGCGGTGCCAAAAGGTGGGAAGCTCGGCAGGGGTGGATCACAAAGGGAGGGGAATGAACAGGGCAGGGGAAGACATAGCAGGAAGAACGAGTGTTCAGATGAAAGAATCAACAGCTCTCTTTTGGACATGTTAAGTTTGAGAGGGCAAAGCGGTATAGATTTTCATTTTAGATAAGACACTTCATTTTTATTCTTTGTTTTATTTTAGATTCAGGGGGTACATGTACAGGTTTGTTACATGGGTATATTGTGAGATGCTGAGGTTTGGGCTTCCATTGATCATGTCACCCAAATAGTGAGCACAAGTACCTAATAGGTAGCTTTTCTAACCTGCGGCCTCTCCCTCTCCCATTTCGGAGGTCCCTGTGTCTGTTGTTCCCATCTTTGAAGACACCTCATTTTTAAAAGCAGTATTTCACTGTTTAATAATTTTAAGCTAATATTATTTCATATACAAGCAGTGTCATTGTCCAAGTTAGACAACTGAAGATGTAGCATGTAAATTTCAACAGCACAGTTTGCAAAAAGTGCATGTGTTCTTCATGCCTACCTCTTAGGTAAGGACACAACTCTTCCTTCTGAGATTTGCATTCCTTAGTTCTCTTTCAGCTCTGTGGAAAACCTCTCAGCTCTCTGAAAATATGGATTGCCAGTTTGCTTCTCAAGTAGTCTCTGTTTATAAAGTTACAGAGGTTTATAAAAGTTAAGACATGGGTATTAAAGTGTTAAGTGTCTGAAAGATTAAAAAACATTTTAAGTAGAAATATACTTTAAATAGATATTTCAGGTATTTGCGGGGGCCAGGCACAGTACCTCAAGCCTGTAATCCCAGCACTTTGGGAGGCTGAGGTGGGAGGTTGAGCCCAGGAGTTTGAGAACAGCTTGGGCGACATAGTGAGATCACATTTCTATAAAATAAAAAAAATTTTTTTTTTGAGATGGAGTCTTGCTCTGTCACCCAGGCTGGAGTGCAGCGGCATGATCTCGGCTCACTGCAACCTCTGCCTCCCCAGTTCAAGTGATTCTCCTGCCTCAGCCTCCTGAATAGCTGGGATTACAGGCATGCACCACCATGCCCAGCAAATTTTTGTATTTTTAGTAGAGATGGGATTTCACCATGTTGCCCAGGCTGGTCTCAGACTCCTGACCTCAAGTGATCTGCCTGCCTTGGCCTCCCAAAGTGCTGGGATTACAAGAGTAAGCCACCATGCCTAGCCTCTACAAAAATTTTAAACATTTAGCTGGACATGGCAGTGCATGCCTGTAGTCCCAGCTACCCAGAAAGTTGAAGTGGGAGAATCACTTGGGCCCAAGAGGTCAAAGCTTCAGTGAGCTATGACTGTGGCACTGCACTCCAGCCTGGGTGACACAGCAAGACCCTGTCTCAAAAAAAAAAAAAAAAACTTTTGGGGAGCAAAAAAGCCAGTTTGAACCTGGGCTAAAAAATGTTTATGTTTTGTTCAGAATGCTCTCTTTCTTGTCTTTAAATTAAGGCAACTTGTGATTTAAACCATTGATGAAAATATCTCCAAAAGTGTCCTAAGAGACAGACTAAAGTTCATGGCTGCTGTAGAGCCTCAGTATCAGATGCAGTAAATGAGTAGCTTGCTGTAGAAAAAGAGAACAATAAAACATAAAATGTTAAAAGGAAATTTATCCTTTATTCCTTTCTTCCTGTGTGTGTGAGACAGACAAGTGATTTTAGGGGTTATGCTGCTTTGCAGTGTTACTTCTGGCTTCTCGAGTGCACAGGAAAAGAAGTAACATGAGCAGAGTGAGTTAAAAAAAAGAAACAGGTAGGAATAGCTGTTGTAAAGGAATTAAATGGTCTAAGTCTCACTCAAGGGAAATACAGCAAAACATTTACAGTAACAGGATTAAAGATACTTTTCCATTCTCTATTTTTCACAAAGATTTAGTAATGGATCCATGAATTACTCACACTGGATTAATGTGCTATTTGTTTTTATTAAAATAATTTTGAGGATAGACGTATAAATAAATGGGATAGAACTGAAAGTCCAGGAATAAATCCTCCCTGTTTTAGTCAATTGATTTTCAAGAAGTCACCAAGACAATTCAATAGGAAAAAGAATAGTCTTTTCAGTAAATGGTACTGGTACAACTATGTAGCAACATGCAAAAGAATGAAGCTGGACAACTACCTCACACCATTAACAAACAATAACTCAAAATAAATAGTCCTAAGTTTAAGAGCTGAAATCTATAGAATTCCTACAAGAAAACAGAGTAAAGTTTTCTGACGTTGGGCTAGGCAGTAGTTTTTTAGATAAGACACCAAAAGCATAAGGGGCAAAAGAAAAAACAGATAAATTAGACTTTATCAAAATTACAAACATTTGTGCTGCAAAAAAAAAAAAAACTATAAAGAAGGTGAAAAGACAACCTACAGAATGGGATAAAATATTTACAAATCATATATCTGATATAGGATTTGGGATTTGTATATAGAATATATAAAGAACACTTATAGCTCAACAATAAAAAGACAACCCACTCTAAAAATGGGCAAAAAATCTGAATAGACATTGCTCCAAAGATGATATATAAATGGCTAATAATCACATGAAAAGATGTTTAACATCCTTACTCATCATGGAAATGGAAACCAAGACCACAATGGCATACCACTTCAAACCCATCAGAATGGTTATAGTAAAAAAAGATAGACAATAACAAGTGCTGGTGAGGATATGGAGAAACTGGAACCTAGCACATTGCTGGTAAGAATGTAAAATGATGAAGCCACTTCAGAAAACAGTTCGACAGTTCCTCAAAATGTTAAAGGTAGAGGTATCATTATGACTCACCAATTCCACTTCTAGGTATTGAAGAGAACTGAATAAATATTTCTATACAAAAAACCTATATACAGATGTTCATAGCAGTGAAACCAAGAGGTTAATCTGATCACAACTGCCTGCTCTGCTTGCTTTTGGCCACTTGCTTTAGGTTATTTTTGTCCCTTTTCCATGAAGTTGAAGGCCATGCCTTCAACTTCAGAGCACTGAAACTTAACCATCACTGGCTGCATTACAGCTGACATTCCTGGTAATGTTGGCTTCAGCTGTTTTTCAGGAACTTGGACCAGCTGCTGTTCAGTTCAAACCAGTTGAGACCACCAACCCTTCAAGTGGGCCTGTGCAAATGCCTGAGAGGTGAACTTTTGAAGCCAGAGGGCCAAAAACCTCCACCCACAGATCATGCTAAAGCTGCCATCTTCTGTATATATGTCATGTGAAGTGCCATCAACCCCAACTACGCTTGCACAAATGAACCTGTTACTTCCTAACCCAAAAATATTCGTAAGCCTTATCTGCAGGGAGGTGGATTTGAGAGCTGTTCTCCCGCCTCCTCAACTTACCCCTATGAACAAATCTTTTATCTTTTGGAAACCTCAGGATACATGCTGCCCTACGTACGTTTCTTTGTAAAGCAAGCATTTCCAGGGCATGAAATAAAGTTGATCTTCCAACAAATGAAGAATGATCTCCCATCTCATCACCAGGAGCCTGCTCTTATGACCTGCCCTTCAGAGTAGCAGATACTATATTAGAGCACTGCATACTGTTATTTGAGATTAAAGTGTTTGCATTTTTTTTTTACTTTCTTATACAAACTGGATATACCTAACATGAATTAAACAGTTCAGAAAAAAATAGCTATATTGGCAATCATTTAGCATTTTTGAATGCCTTCAAATCAATGTGAGAACCAATAAGTTCTCATATTGATCTACAGCCTTCATCAAGTCAGTAATTTAAATATTTCCACGGTTTCAAAATTAAGCGCCATGTGCCATTTTATAAACACTCAGACTCAATCCCTGGAACACCAGCATGGTTTATAGTATGGAATACATATGGAGACTATATATGCACTGCTTTAAATTTCAAGCATGTAGAGATTTCCAAAGCAAGCTCTGCTTTTGAGTAAATTATACATATTACAGCTTTTATTATAACCAGACAAAAGATATCTTACCTCGTTACTCTTTTTTTCGAGACAGGGTCTTACTCTGTTGCCCAGGCTAGAGTACAATGGCATGATCTTGGCTCACAGTAGCCTCGACCACCTTGGGCTCAGGTGATCCTCTCATCTTAGCTTCCCATGTAGCTGGGAATACAGGTGTGCACGACCATGCCTGGCTAATTTTGTATTTTTGTATTTTTTATAGAGACAGATTTTTGCCATATTGCACAGGCTGGTATCGAACTCCTAGGCTCAAGTGATATGTCCACCCCAGCCTCCCAAAGTGCTGGGATTACAGGTGTGAGCCACCACACCTGGCCTCTTCATTAAATAAAAGGTAGAAGGAAAAAAATCAGGGTAGAAGGAAAAAATAAGCTAACTCCAAGTATCTATCTGTTGGATTCTAAAGCAAAGTCTGAATTTGTAGGAAATGTGAATGCAGACAAGAAAAGTTATTTTAACAAAATCCTTAGCAAAGCACCTAAAATACATAGACTGAAAATTAATGACCAAGAAAACAGAAGCTGGCAACTGAATGTTTAATGTCAGTGAGTTGGAAAACTGTTACATTTTGGACCTAAGGCATCCATAATTTAAAACTATTAAACAATGCTAAAAATCTGCTGGCAGTGTTTAACTGTTTAACGCCTCATTTTTCTCCTACACAAACCTCTTAAACCTCAGCTAGCTTCTACCTTTTCTTGATGCTAGAAGTCCCCTTGGGCAGAGACTCTGATTTTAAGTTCACAGAATTCATTTTTCTGTGCACTAAGTTGAGAAGTCACTCAGCAGGGTCCCCAAACCAGCCTGCGGCAGCTCGGCACCCAGAGTGCATGGGGTTCAGAGTGTCTCTCCTGGAGGAGCCCCTTCAGAGTAAACAAAATGCCACCCAAAGGAAGCTCTGTCTTAACAGAAAAAGAGGAAAAGCTCATTTTTAAAGACATTTCTATATTTAGAATGTGTTTACAGAAAGCTCCACTGTGGGGGGGCACCAGTAAGAGAGAAACTAGCCACACATTCTAGTCCTATACGTGTAGAAACAATTGTTTTTCTCTATTTAATTGTTAGATTATATACTTATAAAGCTACAAAACTCATTATATAAAATTGGTTAAAATTATAGAAAATTAAACTGTAAAATACATGGAAGTTACATTTCAGAATTAAAATTAGCTTTACCATCCCTGTCAGAGCAGAGAGGCTTCTAAATCTTATAGCTTTTTAAACAGGCACCACTTATTTCTATCTTCACACTTTTAATACAAGCTGTAATATTTGGTAACACTCCTTCACAGCCAAGAATCCACTGTACACTAATATCATTAAAACGGCCATTCCTTACCCCCACCCCCAGCAGAAAATGACTACAAATTAAGACAAGCATTTTATACATACTGGAAAAAACTAAAAGGCAAAGTTGAAACAAAATGCTTTGCCAATGTATACAATACATGATATGCATAGGTAGTGACTTTGCCAGTGGAATATTATTGCTAATGTGCTTTTTTCTCTAAAAACTCATCTCTTTATCCTTGCTGTGTATAATCGTTTGTTATTTCTTCTGACACAGAAAACAGAAGTTCTTGTGCTGCTTGTCATACTACTTCAGTGTGTGCTCTTTAAAATAAGTTAAGCAAATGTGCCAGAGATGGCGTTTTAGAAAAGCTAGAGATTGAGTACTGTGTGCAAACACATACACAGTTCTCAGATGCCTCTTCAGTACTGTGATTCCGAAAACCATAGTACTAAGCACCACTTCTAGCTACAGGAAACAGCAGGTAATATTCCAACGTATTAATGACAAACAGGTTTGGCTAAGTGAACCACAGTTTGATGTGGAGAACCTAGGAAAGCCTTCAGGTAATGGTAACATCTGAGTCCGTTTTTAAAGGATTGGCAGAACTTCAATACCAACATATGGGGAAGAGGGATGTGGCATTTTGGTCCAGAGGCTGATCTGTGCACAAGCACGAGAGTTGGACTGCACAACTAATCTGTGTGATATTTACTTACTATATGGCTGGAGGTAAATAAAGTTTATATCTGGGCCACATCTTTACAAATATACAATTTAATAATATACATATATATTTTTATATATCATGGGATATTCCTTAAATTGACTCCATGAACCTCTACTAAGTTACTATGTTGTAGATTTAACTGTTCCCCAAACACTGAGGTTCTCATTTTGATATTCAGTTTCAACAAATTGATGAGTTTATATTAAACTCGTTTTTTACATCTGGTACAATCCTGTCATCTGACTTACTTAAGACCTGCAGTCAGTCACCTGAAAAAGCCATGAAACCTGACCACATACATATTGCATTTAACTACAAATACATAAATATAAAGTCATTCAACCAAAATGTGGTTCTGCATCCAAGAACTGCTCTCCCGGCTCGAGATTCTCCATCACACATAGATACTACAGTGTGTCAACGTGATTTCAGTTAGAAAATGTCTGGTTTCAGGGTTTTAAGTAAAGGAAAACTCACAAGGCAATTTGAGTGTACATCATCCTTCATGACTTAAAAAAAAAAATTCTCCAGTTTTTTACAGTTGTCTTACCCATATCTAATTAGCTTAAAAAAATAACAAATTCACCTTTGAGTCTTTCCAAAGCATACAAATTAGTTTTTATTTTAAAAAGCTCCCTTATTTGCCGTGCGCATATTTCATCATTTTATGTAACAGTTTATATTCTGTGGTTCCAGTAACTTGCACCTCTAGTGAGGCAGTAACCACTGAAGGGGCTCATGGAATGAAAGGGAAGTGGAACTTCATTTTTCTTCTTTCACAACCACAGGAGTTTCAACGTGTTAGGTGGGAGGTTGACTTTTATGATGAAATTGAAGGTAAGTCTATTTTCAGACTTACCTATTGCTAAATTAATATCCAGCACCTCAGGCTTCTATTTTACAACTCAATCAGAACTGATACACATAGTGATAACAGAATTCTAGCAGCTGCATTTCCTACTGCCTCACAGACTGCCTTTCTGCACGGAATTTAAGAAAAAGTTCTCAAGCACAGTGAACATGTATCATCTTCCTATATTTTGTGTAAGAAATGAAGCTCACTTAGGATTACTGTATTTCCTAATTAAAACATACCATTCGTATCTCATAATACTAAAGTCAATGTTTTTAAAGTTGGCCAGCATTTAGCAGGCATTAGTCATCCCATCTTTCAATACTTTTCCTACCCCCGGATGATCAAGACAGGGAATGTAGCTGCTGGTCTTCAAGCTCTCCATGGAGTTGCCAGTATAGAAACTGAGCCTCAATCACTGAATCTTAACCACTTGTCTGGCTGCCATTACTCATTGTTCATATTTGTAAAGACAAGTTCTAAGATGATGTATACTTATTTGTAACAATAATAGGAACTGTTTTCTGCAAGGCAAAACTTTTTAAAGTTCTGCTATTCATACAACGAATCTCTAATGTAGGTTGCCATGTGATATGGTTTGGCTGTGTCCTCACCCAAATCTCATCTTGAATTGTAGTTCCCATAATCCTCACATGTCATGGGAGGGACGCAGTGGGAGGTAATTGAATCATGGGGGCAAATACCTACGTGCTATTCTTGTGATAATGAGGGAGTTCTCACGAGATCTGATGGTTTTATAAGTGGCTTTCTGCCCCCACTTTGCTCTGTACTTCTCCTTGATGCTGCCATGTGAAGAAGGACATGTTTGCTTCCCCTTCCACCATGATTGTAAGTTTCCTGAGGCCTCCCCAGACATGCAGAACTATGAATCAATTAAACCTCTTTCCTTTATAAGTTACCCAGTCTCAGGCAGTTCTTTATTAGCAGTGTGAGAATGGACTAATACATCATGTATAGCATATTTTTAATATTTAAATAGTCAAGTAACATTTGTTCACACCCAACAACTTCATTATCTTCACGTTTCAAAGTATATTGCCAAATCTCTCAATAGCAAATGCAAGGCCTCTGGCAAGAAGAAGAAAGAGGAGGAGGAGTACCCAGAAGCAGTTCCTCTCTGATCATTTGGAAACTTCTGGAGAAGTACCATCTTCAGGAGAGAGCCACCCACAGACAGGGATGTGGGGGCCAGGTTGTAAGAGCAGCACTGGCTCACGTTTACCTGTACGAGCTGCAAAAAGAGTTGTGTGTTTGGCCAGCGGGCCAGAACTATGGGGCAATACTGAAGCCCTAGAGATTTTGGCTTGACACTGAGAAACATGGGGAATTTTCCTCAGGTCAGAGCACTAACTCATTCCAAGAGAGCGAGTCTAGACAGCCCATAAGACTTGTTGAAAGCCTTAGAGAGAGATGCCCTGGGCTCCGCAGCCATCCCAGAAGGCGGAGCGCAGACTGCAGTCCCTAGTAGAGTACCTAGAGCCTGGAGGTGGAGCATCTAGGCAGGCACAAACTACCCAGCAAATGTTCATTCTCTTTCCATAAGGCAGATTTTTCTTCCCGTTGTAACTTGGATGTATGTTATTCAGACAATAACCCGATGTTTTCCTACAAACAGACCTCAGCAGCTCTGAGCAAGATTAGGGCTCGGATTTCAGTTTCCATGGCTGCCTGGAAGCATCGTTTTCCTGACGGTCAAGATCTCAGAAATTCTCGACCCTGAAAGATGCTTTCTGCTGCCTCTGCTCAGAATTAATACAGAACTGGGCAACAGAACACTTTTAAGGTGGATCTTAGGATCATAAGCCCTTTTTGGCTGCCAAAACCATCTCTCCTGTAACACCTTACAGTTATTCTCACTGTTGCTTACTGAGACTTTTATGAGGGTTAGGTTTTCCAGGCATGGGTGGAGACAAGGAGGCAGGCTGCAGCAGGGCTTGGAGATGGAAACGCTCAGCATGACAGCGATCACTCAGGGAGTTACTTCTTAGCATGGAGACATATGTACTTCTTGTGAAATGTTCACTTTCTCAGTTCAGCAAATCTCCTTCCTATGGATGAATTTTTAGGCAGAAATTCATATAGTGCCTCCAGGTGTCCAGGAGCCTGCCACACAACTCCTTTAAAGTCAAAATGAGTTGCTGCACCCTATATAATATGCAAGATTCTTGAAAAATCACTGGAAAGAGGCTTATTTTAGATATCTGGGCCTGATTCAAGATACTGTGCAATAATGTCTGGCGTGAGCATCTTTTGGTTGACTTTTCAGGGCTGACCTTATTATCCAATTTGTTGTTTTCTAATCATGTAACTGTGTTTATTTCCTTTCCTGCTCTGACCAGGTCTGCACAGGCTCCTAGTACTAGTTCCCACCATTCTCCATTGTACATTTTTACCTGTTATAGATATTTACTCATTATAGATGCAGCATATGCAGTTAGTGTTCTAAAATCAGCATGTCTGGTTTAAATGCCGGCTTTGCTGCTGTTTGAGTGTGGACAAGTTACATCGCACCTCCGGATGCCTTGGCTTCCTCACGTAAAATGAAGATAATCTAACAAGGGCCTAGGAGTTGGTGGACATTAAATAAGTGAATACAGTATGTGTAAAACACTTAAAGCAATGGACGGTACATTAAAAGGCCCAATAAATGTGAGCTGCTGCTGTTATTATGATTATGGTAGAATACATGGAGCCACCAGCAAATGTTTCATTCATCTTTAACCTCCTTTAGGAAATAGGTTACATTTTCCTGAAGATCTGAGTGCTCTATTGGAAATAGCCTATTTTGTTTTCATGAAGTAGAGTTACTATTTTGCTCTCCTGGGTTGGAAGAGAAAAGATTTTTTGCTTAATCACATCCCCCTGCTTTACGGCAGCTTCATCTGCCATCAGCAAGAGCACCTGAAATGCTTTGAGGGCAGCTTCCAGAGAAGGGAGTCCTTAAAAATCCATGCAGATAAATGTTCAGGGGAAAGGTCCTTGTTCATCTAAATACACTCAGGGACGGAGGCAAGGCCACAGGGACTACGCTCTCCAGGCTCTTCTGCAGCCCACAGCTGCCCTCCAACGTGGCCGACTTGTGTGAAATTATTTTCAAGTGACAAACTTCTGTCAGATCCCACATAATCATCCATGGCAATGACTCTGTGTCCGGGAAGGGGCTGCATGTGTTTAGACTCAGGTAGGAGCTCCTATATTCATGCCACCAAAGGAGTTAAAAATACGATGTTCTGGCATATTGACTGTTTTGATTTAAGGGAACTTAAAAAACAGCAGGCACAAGAAGATCACTGTGACCTTCATTCTGTTTCTTAAAGGCAGGAGGTGAAACTCCCATGTGAAAGATGTGCTTCCTAACCCAAAGGAAAGTAGCGTTCTTATCATCAAGGATAGAAGGTTGAATCCAAGGGAAATCTGCGCAAAGGTTGTTAACTAACCCTTATCATCCTAGTTCCTTCTCCAGTAATTACCTACCCTAGGCCAAGCCTGCTGGCCTTATCGCATTTTAAAACTTATCTTTGTTTGTCCAATTCAATATATAAAAATAACTGACTCTGTGTTTTTTTTTTAATTTTTATTTTCCTTTGAGGGCTCCCATGCCACATAAAACTTATGTTAAATAAATTGGCATGCTTTTCTCCTGTTAATTTGTTCTGTCAATTTTTTTTTCTTAGAGATGGGGGTCTCACTATGTTGCCCAGGCTGGTCTCAAACTCCTGGCCTCAAGCAATCCTCCTGCCTCAGCCTCCCTAGTAGCTGGGATTACTGTGCCTAGCTTAATTTGTCATGCCCATTTAATTCTCAGGCCCAGCCAGGACCCTAAGAGGATAGAGGTAAAGCTTTGCCTCCCCTGCATCATTTAACTGCCATAACTACCTGGAGAGGTCAATTAAATCTTATTTTATAATTCTGACTCTGAAGTACAGAAAGATCATTCAACTGGAGCTTGAATCTAAAGCTCATGTTCTCTGCACTGCAAAATTCATGTCTCTCAGCTCTTTCTTTCTAAAAACCATCCCTTATAACACCCCCACCTCCTTCAAATACTGTCAATGCACAGCAATTTGAAATTATTTTCTTAGTAAGGATTTAAAATTGTTTGCAATAGTTTTTCTCCATTGAGGATGGGCTTTTTACTTTTTTTAAAAAGCCATCTATAAGAAGATACATCTGTACTTTGGATAGGCCAGTTGGACAACAGTTACATCAAAGTGCATGACCACAGACAGTTGTGTGCACCGAATCACCAAATGTAACACCATGCCACTATGTTCCTGTGCCCTCCCCTAAACAAACAAACAAAGCTGAGGAAGTTCTTAGAGAACGAGATGACACTTTTCACAAATAATAAATGCTTCCCTGAGGGATTTTCAGTTATATGCATCACTGATCATTTTATATATGTCTTCATGGAAGAATAACTACCATTTCGTATAGTGCAAATGAAACAAACTGGGTCTGATTTCAGTCTGGAAGCTCATTATGCGACACATGGTGGCCATTAGTAACTAGGAGATTCTCAAGGGTGAAGGAACCTTGAATTGAGGAAGTCATAGCCTCTGCAAAAGTAAACAGGGAAAATAACATGGGAGTTAGGAATTCTTGAAAAAAAAAATTAATCATAGAATACAAAAAGAGATTCATTCCCACCGGATATAGATCAAACTTTTGTAAATTAAGCATTTAAGATTCACTTATCTCTTAAATAGGTCAGATTTAATCAGGGTACCCTTCTCATAGATAATTATTCACAGTCTAAACAGAATCAACTGCTAATTCTATACAATTTCTTCCTTCAGTTATAATGAAATATCAACACTTTTAATTTTATGAATTCAGATGAAATGTTTACCAAAACTTTAACACTTAAAAAAAGTGCCATTTTGAGTAATAAACTTGCATTCAAACAGCTAATTGGCCCTGGGACACTCCACCCATGAACAGTCTTGCCATTAAATGAACAATTTGGGTCCTTTAAAATGTAAAGATACTATAGAAAAGAAAACCTACACCAAATAAAACCTATGGTGGTAAGACAACCTCTCCATCAAATTCCTAAAAGAGTGGGAACACGTGCCTTAACAGTCTATATAGTTGCAGATGAAATTGTTTCCTTCAAGTCCAAATAGTTAATGCGAAGTTTTATTTGTTTCCCTTAAGAACGTACTATAACCAATTACCAAAATGTAAATTATTATTTTATTTTTTAATAAAATTTTAAATTTTTAGTTTTTGTGGATTCATATTAGGTGTATATATTTATGGCGTATGTGAGATATTTTGAAATAGGCATTTTACCTCAGGGTAAATAGCATATCCATCACCTCAAGAATTTATCCTTTCTTTGTGTTATACACAATCCAATTCTACTGTTTTAGTTATTTATTTATTTTTTGAGACGGAGTTTTGCTCTTGTCACCCAGGCTGGAGTGCAATGGTGCGAACTTGGCTCACTGCAACCTCTGTCTCCTGGGTTCAAGCAATTCTCCTGCCTCAGCCTCCCGAGTAGCTGGGATTACAGGTGTGTGCCACCATGCCCAGCTAATTTTTGTATTTTTAGTAGAGACGGGGTTTCACCATGTTGGCCAGGCTGGTCTCAAACTCCTGACCCCAGGTGATCTGCCCGCCTCGGCCTCCCAAAGTGTTGGGATTACAGGTGTGAGCCACGGCACCTGGCTGTTTCAGTTATTTTTAAATGTACAATAAATTACTGTTAACTATAGTCACCTGGTTGTGCTATCAAATACTAGATATGATTCATTTAATCAAAGTATAAACTTTCAAATAGCCAAACACAGATGAAAAAAAACAAGTAATATAGAAGAACTAAATAAAATACAATATGGTCCACTACCATGGGAACTACATTGTTCTTGGCTACAATGTCCATATTTAATGAGTAATACACCCGGAATTAAAAAAAGTATAAAGATCTTTCCTTTCAAATCTTTGCAGTTTAAAAGGAATCCAGATAAGGGCTGTGTGTAGCACAGTGGCCATTTCAAGTGAGTGTGGAGAAATACTTCCCTCTGGGCCAGTGCTGAAGATCTGAGACAGTCTTTCAGGAAGCTAGGCCTGTTCTCTCCTGTTTGGAAATGGCTCTTCCCCAGTAGGTCCCCATCTAATTTCATCCTCTGGGGAACCAGCTTGGACATTCCTTCATTAAAATGGGTTTCATGTGTGTCTCACTCTCCTTTCGGAACTCCAGTCCTCACGGCCCCTATGCAGTGAAGAGAGGGTCCCAAATGTTTGGAGGTAGTGAACAACACACACCTGCCTTCTTATTGAATGATTTCCAGCACTTCCAGTAGTAACTAGGTCATAACCACACAATTAGCCCTTCATCCTGATAAAGTATTTTTTCTGAAGAAACTAGGATTCTATGAAGTAATCATAGTTTTAAAACTAGATATGGGCTGGGCGCGGTGGCTCATGCCTGTAGTCCCAGCACTTTGGGAGGCCAAAGTAGGCAGATCACCTGAGGTCAGAGTTTGAGACCATCCTGGCCAACATGGAGAAACCCTGTCTCTACTAAAAAATATAAAAATTAGCTGGGTATGGTGGCAGGTGCTTGTAATCCCAGCTACTAGGGAGGCAGAGGCAGGAGAATTGCTTGAACCTGGGAGACGGAGGTTGCAGTGAGCCGAGATCGCGCCACTGCACTCCAGCCTGGGTGACAGAGGAAGACTGTCTTTAAAAAAAAAAAAAAAGATATCTTAGGGAAATGCTGTCCTGTGAACTCCATATTCCAGTTCCATCTCACAGATAAATGTAAAAAAATGCTGTCACCACCTACCAAGTTTTGATGGTTCCTCTCTCTAAGGACTAATTAAGTAATGAAGTGCAATAAAGGACCAGAAAAAAATTCTAGAGTATTCTTAATTAATTTTTCTCTATCTTGGGCAAGGGAGATTTGAGATAAATTTCTTTACTACTTATCAATAGCACTATTCTAGTAGATGTTAGGATGCTTTCAGCAAATTCCAAATTTTCTTTTTATTTTGTAAGATACTTGTTAATAATTGCTAATTAGGTTAACTATAACCCAAAGAGGGGGGAAGAAGTCTTGTAAGCTTGACACATGAAATAGCAACTCTTCTCCTTATTATTATATTTCTGAGAAAAGCTCACTTAAATTTCGTTCATTCCCACTAAAAATATACATCTAAAACAATCTATGTCAATGTGCTGACAATCTGTCATCCTAAAGAAATTTCTTCAGCTGTCATTGAGTGCCATGGAAAAGAAATCGACCAAATATGCTAAACATGGGCACAGAAGGTCTTTGCATTTGTGAATTATGATTTATTATTTACTACAATATTCATATTTAAAAGTTAATGTAATGTATAGAAACATAAGCATTTTAAATATCTTCTTAAAACTCAAAAATAATGAGGGATATGAAGCTCTGACAGCCCAGTGAAAATCCCTCCCTGCCCCAGCACATTTGAACTATCTAACCTCTCAGGAATGAGAAAATTGAATGCAAGAAAATTCCCTGCTACCATTCACATATGCATATATAAAGTACAACTTTTCCAGTCTTAAAGGAGACTAAGCTTTAGTTTTTTTCAACTGTTCCCTGGTTTATAAGGTATAGAATCAATATCTTGATCACAGTCCTGTTTCTTGAATCAAAACTCAGTCACGGATGGATGGATCACTCTCGGGAGGCTGAGCTACCGAGATTACAAACAAGAGGCTGACACTTGTGCATGAGCTGGACAGCCTATAAATCCCATAAAAATGATTACAAGAAAATATGAGATGGCGGGAGCAGGCAGAGAGAGACAGAGACAGACAGAGAGAAGGGGTGTGTGTGTGTGTGTGTGTGTGTGTGTGTGTGTGTGTGTGTAGGAGAGGGAATGCATTGGGGCAGAATTTCAATATCAATAAAAGACCTTTCTGATAGATGTTATCCTTGGCCTGATTCAAATACCAAGAAGCAATTACTGGAATATATATATCTGTTTCTTATTTATTTTTAGATATAATTTACATACAGTAATTATTCATCCTTTTTAATGTACAGTTGTGAGTTTTGATAACTGCACACCCTTGCGTAACCACCATAATCAAGACACCAAGTATTTCTGTCACTCTCCCAAACCATTTGTGCTCCTTTGTAGTCACTCTTTTCCTCCACCCAAAGACCCTGGAAACCACAGATCTAATTTTGGTCCCCACAGTTTTTGTCTTTTTCAGAATGTCAAATAAGAGGAATGATGCATTTATACAAAATCATACAAAAGAGTGTCATTTTTTTGAGTCGGGGTTCTTTCATGTAGCACAATGCATTTGCACAGCAAAGCACTGTATTCTGTGTATTGCTCCTTTTTGTTGCTGAGTAATATTCCACTGCATAGGTGTACTGCACAGTTATCCACTTCTCAGTCAAGGGACATATAGGTTGTTTCTAGTATTTGGTAAGTAGAAATAAAGTCACCATAAGGTTTTACCAAGGCAGCTGCACAATTCTGAATTCCCACCTCTCCTTTCTTCAAGATGGAAAACATGCTGCTCATGGCCATCAGGCCAGCTCTAAACTCACAAACTCCTTGAGAGCCTCTGTCCTCCCTCTGTCTTCTCCCCATCTCAAAAACAAACCAACCAAGTACGAAATATATACAGAAGTTTGAAAGAGGTAGGGATGATGTATCGATGATGATTACCTCCTTCTCCCCCATGTCTGTGCTCTTCAAAATGGCTTAAACCATTCTCCAGGGCCTTCTGGTCATGTGCAACTGGATGAACAAGGCACACGTCTTCAAATGACAATCTCAGCTAAAGAACTGGGGTGAGGAATTGTTTTTAAAAGTAAAAAGATTCAAAATGTGGTCACTTGAGTACACTCATGACATCAGAAAAATCCTGAATTTCAACATAAGCTCATACCAGTAGCCTTCACCGTGACATATTAGATGCAAAGGATTTTTCACAGCATTGCCTCATGAATGGCTAACACAAAATGTCTTTGCTATTACCAACAACACTTTTTTACAGTAAAGATTAAAAAAACACTAAGTCTCCCCTGAGAAAGCCTGATAGTACATGTAGTATTTGTATGTATGTACTTGTGTACATACAATTATATACATATATGTGCACACATATGTACTTCTACATACATGTGTGTATAATACACATACACACATTTGCACAATACAAAGATAAAATACAGACAACCCATGGCATTAAACATAGCGTATAGGAGAATTTTGCCTAATCTAGGTAAATAAAATTTTCATCTCTATGCTTGTTACCATGTCATGTAGAAATGGCTGGGCAGGTTTTCATAAAATATTTGGGGTGACCTGACTTAATATAAAGTCTATGTAGTACTCTTGTAATTTACTCGGTAAACCTCTAGGGAATAACTCAGAGAATCAGGCATTCTCCAGAGCAATTAAAACACGTATGTGAAAAAGTCTTTGTATTGATGGTCACTTGATCACTTTATGCAGGCAACGAGGACGGTTTCAAATATTAACTCAAAATTGAAAGTCATAGGCCAGATGTTGGAATTACAAGCACTGCTGTGAAAATCCCTTTGTTTCTCTGAACTTTTTACAGTCAGTGTGGGAAAAGGTACCACTCCTATGAAACAATTCCAAAGCTCTTCTCTTCTCTTCTCTTCTCTTCTCTTCTCTCTTCTCTTCTCTTTTCTCTTCTCCTCTCCTCTATTCTCCTCTCTTCTCTCCTCCCCTCCCCTCTCTTCCCCTCTCCTATCTCTCCTCTCCTCTCCTTCCTTCCTTCTTTCCTTCCTTCTTCTTTCTCTCTCTTTCTTTTCTTTTTTTTGAGACAGGGTCTCATTGTTGCGGTGTGATCATAGCTCACTGCAGCCTTGACCTCACAAGCTTAATCAATCCTCCTGCCTCAGCCTCCCAAGGAGCTAGCTAGGACTACAGGCCCATACCACCACCCCCAGCTATTTTTTTTCTTTCTTTTAGTTTTTGTAGAGATGAGGTCTCACTTTGTTGCCAACACTGCTCTTGAACTCCAAGGCTGAAGCAATCCTCCTGCCTCAGCCTCCCAAAGAGCTGGGATTACAGGTGTGAGCCACTGTGTCTGGGCCCAAAGTATTTCCTAATCCTTCTAACTAGACCATAAATTCCCTCAAGGACCATAATTACATTTTTTTGTTCATTTCATTAGTTTCAAAGCAATCAGGAAAGTGGTAGTCGGTAAATAATACATACTTAGTGAGTCTCTATTAATTATCTAACCACTAACTGGCCAAGGCACTTGACCTAGGCCTTGAAGAGCACAGCAGCCCACACAGAAGCACACACATAGGCTTGATGAGACATATCAAAGACAACTAACCACCTGTAGAAAGTGTTTTCTGTTTGTGGCTAAACACTGTTAGGTCAGTTACATACGGATGACAAAACCTGCTGCCGAGAGGAAATAAGCAGGATTATTTTATTGTTCGCATCTGGGCTGCCAAAAAACCAAAGCTTTATACTTGAATTGTACACTAAATGTATACAGATCATAACCAGAGTCTGATATTGGTTTTTGATTAGCAACTTTTATAGCTCAAGGGAGATGGTTAATTTATTTTATTTCCTTTTCTGGTTCTTAAAATGGAGTTATTAGCCATACTCATGGGCACAGATAGAACTCTACACACAGCTCTAAAAAATTTTTAATTTAAGCAATTTAGGTTCTGGTACATCAAAATCAACACTAAAATGATTTTTGCTTTATTTCTGCAAATAGAAGGTGGCTAGGTTAGCTTTTAGGGTAGGTTTCTCTCGCAAGTCTCCCACAAAAAAGGTGAGCATATACGAAATTTATCTATAAATTTATAAATCTATAAAAGATTTAAAATATACTCAGCAACGAGAAGAAAACAAGGGTCTAGCAAAATGTATTTTCCATCTTCAGATCAACAAATATTAACACTAATAGGCTGGAATATGTCATTGCTGCTTGTTCTTACGGTAAAGAGCTCCACAGAAGGCACATTTTAAGAGTGTCCTGAAGGGAGGACGATGAATAGGCTTTGAAAGAAACCAGCAAAATCATGTTCTGGGTGGAGAGAAACCACTTTCACATGGAGTCCTTCCAGCAACTTCCAGGCAGAGCGGACTGCTTAGTAGGAGTAGCTGGAGTTTTTTTGTGTGTGTATGTGTTTTTAACTTTTAAGTTCGGGGGTACATATGCAGGTTTGTTACATAGGTAAACTTGTGTCATGGTGGTTTGTTGTACAGATTATGTCATCACCCAGGTATTAAGCCTAGTACCCATTAGTTATTTTTCCTGATCCTCTCCCTACTCCCATCCTCCACCCTCCAATAGGCCCCAGTGTGTGTTATTCCCTTCTTTGTGTCTGTATGTTCTTATCATTTAGCTCCCACTAACTGAGAACATGTGGTATTTGGCTTTCTGTTCCTATGTTAGTTTGCCAACAATAATGGCCTCCAGCTCCATCCATGGTCTTGCAAAGGACATGATCTTGTTCTTTTTTACGGCTGCATAGTATCCCATGGTATATATGTACCACATTTTCTTTATCCAGTCTATCATTGATGGGCATTTGGGTTGATTCCATGCCTTTGCTATTGTAAATTGTGCTGCAATGAACATATGCATGCATATGTCTTTATAACAGAATGATTTTTATTCCTTTGGATATATACCCAGTAATGGGATTGGTGGGCCAAATGGTGGTCCTGTTTTTAGGTCTTTGGGAAATCATCACACTGTTTTCCCACAATGGTTGAACTAATTTACACTCCCACCAACAGTGTATAAGCATTCCTTTTTCTCCACCACCTCACCAACACCTGTTATTTTTTCACTTTTTAATAGTAGCCATTCTGACTGGTATCAGTATTTCATTGTCGTTTTGATTTTTCATTTCTCTAATGATCTGTGATGTTGAGCTTTATTTTATATGCTTGTTGGCCACTGTGTATGTCTTCTTTTGAAAAGTGTCTGTTTATGTTCTTTGCTTACTTTTTTTTTTTTTTTTTGAGACAAGGTCTCACTTTGTTGTCCAGGCTGGAGTACAATGTTGCAATCACAGCTCACCACACCTCAACCTCTCAGGCTCAAGCGATCCTCCTACCTCAGTCTCCCACGTAGCTGGGACTATGGGTATGCACCACCATGCCCAGCTAATTTTTGTACTTTTTTTTTCTATAGAGACAGGGTTTTGCTATGTTTCTCAGGCTGGTCTCAAACTCCTGGGCTCAAGCAATCTGCCTGCCTCCCAAAGTGCTGGAATTACAAGCATGAGCCACTGCGCCCAGCCTACCCACTTTTTAATGGAGTTGTTCTTTTTTTCCTGTACATTTGTCTAAGTTCCTTATAGATGCTGGATATTAGAACGTTGGAGATACATAGTTTGCAAACATTTTCTCCTGTCTTGTAGGTTGTCTATTTACTCTGTAGATAGGTTCTTTGGCTGTGCAGAGGTCTTTAGTTTAGTTAGATCCCATTTGTCAATTTTTGCTTTTGTTGCAATTGCTTTTGCCATGTTCATCATGAAATCTTTACCTGTTCCTATGTCCAGAATGGTATTGCTTAGGTTATCTTTCAGGGTTTTTATAGCTTTGGGTTTTACATTTAAATCTTTAATCCATCTTGAGTTGATTTTTGTATATGATGTAAGGAATGGTCCAGTTTCAATCTTCTGCATATGACTAACCAGTTATCGCAGCACCATTTATCGAACAGGGAGTCCTTTCCCCGTTTCTTTTGTCAGCTTTGTTGAAGATCAAATGGTTGTAGGTATGTGGTCTTACTTCTGGGCTCTCTATTCTGTTCCCTTGGTCTTTGTGTCTGTTTTTGTACCAGTACCATGCTGTTTGGGTTACTGTAGCCCTGCAGTACAGTTTGAAGTCAAGTAACACTGAAGCATCCAGCTTTGTTCTTTTTGCTTAGGATTGCCTTGGCTATTGGGGCTCATTTCTTTTTGTTTCATATGAATTTTAAAAGTTTTTTCTAGTTCTATGAAGAATGTCACTTGTCATTTGACAGGAATAGCATAGAATCTATAAATTGCTTTGGGCACTATGGCTGTTTTACTGATTCTTCCTATCCATGAACAGGGAATGCTTTTCCATTTGTTTGTGTCATCTCTGATTTTTTTGAGCAGTGTTTTGTAGTTCTCACTGTAGAGGCCTTTCACCTCCCTAGTTACCTAAGTACTTAATTATTTTTGTGGCATTTGTGAATGAGATTGTTTTCCTGATTTGACTCTTGACTTGACTGTTGTTGGTGTATAGGAATGCTAGTGATTTTTGTATAATGAATTTATATCCTGAGACTTTGCCAAGGTTGTTTATCAGTAGTGGGTTTTTTTGGTTTTGTTTTGTTTAAACACTAGATATTTATTTTTAACTAACTTTGCAATAAAATCATTTTACAAAATTTGAAACAAGCTAATTACATTATTGTGTTTTGTCTTCTGATCCTTAATATTTTACAAATTGTAGTGATTGCACATGCTATTATTTTATACTGAATTTTAACTTAATTGCAAGCATAATTCCATTATTTCCAAGCATTGACACAGTTAACATTATTGTCATTTAAAAGATCTACATGTCTATGATTTTGAAATACCATGGAACACATATCCATTCTCAATTCAACCAGTGTTCACTATTTCTGTTTAGAATCTGAGTTTCTCAACACTTTGGGACATGAGTTTTAAAGAAACAAGTACATCAGTTTTCATGTTTCATTTACCTGCTCTTCATGTAACTCAAGCAAAGTGTCTGAGCTTCTGAGATTCTAGGCTAACTAATGAAATCTATAAATACCAATTTGGGTCAGGGGAGAAGATGAGGCCACAGATGATGTGCGGAGAATGATTTCTCAGTTGTAAACTGGTGACCACACTGCTGAAATACAATTGCTTCTTAGTGCACCAATTATTCTGAATGCACAACCAGGAAGCAAGCCCACTCAAGAGTTAATCTAACAGATGTAATCATGGTGATTTTGCTCTATGGTAATGATATATAGTTGCAGTATATAAGAGCCATGTTTAAGGTAGAGCTGTCTTTAAGGTAGAGCAAGGAAAGACTTAGCCCCTTCCCCAGAAGGTTTCCAGGAGAGCATCAATGGCTGCCATGCTGTTGTGGGGAAGATTACGGATTAGGAGGGTTGCAGCCAGGCCACCTGGAAGACAGGGCTTCTAGCTCAAGCCATGCAAACATGGGCACACCTTCTAACCCCTCTCGGCCTCAGTGTCCTCCTCTATAAAGTGAGGAAAACAGAAGGTTTGTGGGGATGAAGTAAGCTCATATAGGAAAACCCTATGGTTGAGGGACAACAGACTAGAAGAGCTTCCAGCTCTTAACAATGCCATAGTTGTATGGTCTCTCAGATGTTAAATACCTTAAAATACTGCAAATGGCAAAGATGAAGGCTCACTCTGTGGTCGGCACTTTGCTAAAGGTTGTCCTGTATGATTTTACTTCACCCTCATAAACTTTATGATGTATGTACTTCTATTTTCCTCCCTTTACAGAAAAGGATAATGAGGCTGAGATGGGTCAGGAGGTGCAGCCAAGTTTGCACGGCTTGAGCTAGAAACTCTGTCCCACAGTTGGCCTGGGTGCAGGGCCTCACCTGTAACCATGCTGCTCTCTGCTAGTGGCAGGCACAAGTGAGACCACCAATAGAGGAGTGGTTCCATGGAAAGCCATGTCTGTGGGTCCTGGCATTTCTTCTGTGCAGAAAGGGCTGGCAGGCATTGGTCACCAGGCCAACTCCTCCACCTTCTACCAATATCTTGCTTGATTATTGTCAATGCTACTCTGGTCACATTTTACTCAAGCCCTTCCTTAAACTATGATATAGTCCCTGGAGTCCAGTGACTTCCTGACTCCTGGTTCCCTGGTTCCCAGACCCCGAAGCTGGGCTTCCAGGACTCCTCAACCATGGGAAACCTATGCCGGAGAGGCCCTGAGGCAGAGAGGCCCGGCCAATGGTGTTATGGAACCAGAGGCTCCTGGGCCAAGTTCTTGCTTGACTTTTCCCACATGTAACCAAAGTGAGGGGGAGGGGCAAATAAGTCCATGCAGCGATGCTGAATAAGGAAATGAAACTGATCCCCATTTTTTAAGGTATTTACCAAGTAAAATGGAAACTACCTTTACACTAAAACCTAAAATGAGTGTGTACAGAGGCATTATTCATAATCACCAAAATCAGGAAACAGCCCAAATGTCCTTCAACAGGTGAATGAATAAACTGTGAAACACCCACACAATGGAATACCACTCAGCAATAAAAGCAATACATTACTGCTCCAACGACATGGATGAATCTCAGATGCATTATATTGAGTAAAAGAAATTGGAATCAGAGGGTCATAATACTGTACAATTCCATTCATATGGCATTCTGAGAAATGCAAAACTATAGGTCAGAAAACAGACCAACTGTTGCCTGGAACTGAGTCCCCTGAGGGGGACAGGGGCTAACTACAGAGGAGACTGGGGAATTTTTGGAGCCAGTGTCACACTGTTCTTATCTGGGTGTAGTAGGAAGCAAGCCCACTTCCTGGTGATGGCACTGGTTTATGTGTTTGTCAAGAGTCACAAAACTATGGCTGGGCACGGTGGCTCATGCCTGTAATCCCAGCACTTTGGGAGGCCGAGGCAGGTGGATCAGTTGAGGCCAAGAGTTTGAGATGAGCCCAGCCAAAATGGCAAAACCCTGTCTCTATTAAAGATAATTTTTAAAAAAATTAGCCAGGTGTGGTGGTGAGCACCTGTAATCCCAGCTACCAGGGAGGCTGACGCAAGAGAATTGCTTCAACCCGGAGGCAGAGGTTGCAGTGAGCTGAGATCCGCCACTGCACTCCAGCCTGGGCAACCAGAGTGAAACTCTGTCTCAAAAAAAAAAAAAAAAATCATAGAATTGTGCATTAAAAAGGGTTAATTTTACTCCACGTAAATTATACCTTATTTTTTAAAAATAAAGTAATATACTATACTAATAATCACTTTCAGTAGAATAAAGGCAACCTCTAAGGTGGAAGTAACAGGGAAGTAAAAGCTTCTAGTTAACAGTTTATGTTAAGAAAAAGCAACTTTCAAATGGGCAAGGGACTGACAAAAAAGATTATCAAAACAACATGCAGTTTAATTAAAGGAATAAAAATAAACTTCATCCTATAATTCCTGGGTAAAAGAGGACAATATTTTGATCAATATTTCACTGACATGCTCTGGAGGCACATATAGTATTTAACAGGATGAATCTAATTTGCCTTCTCTCTGTTTGAAAAACCAGGCAAGAAGGCATGTATATCACTCCTATTCTTGATCTATCTTTAAATAGTTCACTTGATCTGCCAGGACATTGGAACTGAGAAGTGAAGGGCATTCTAAACTCTTAGGACATCTGCTGGAAAACCAATATCGCAGCTCAGATGTATCGTTAGAACGCAAGGGAGATTATTTACCACTTAAAAGTACAGACCTTTACTAGAAGAGAGATGAGTTTCCTGATGTGATACTTTAAATAGAAGCTATTTTAACTAAAGGTAAAAGGCAACAAACTCCCAAGTCCAAGAAAAAGAACGAATTGCATTCTCATAAATAATTACATTTTACTTGCATACATAAGGGTGTTTTAAAACTGAGGGTCAAAATCTACATCTCACGCCTAAGGCTGACCAGCTTAGAGGAAAGGAGCAGAAGGGAACACATCCTGCTCTTGATCCTCTACAAGCAAATGTATGATTGTCAAACATGAGGATCATTTTCCATCACGGTAGTGATACGACACGAATTCCTGTGGCCTCCTTCCTTTATCTTCTCCCTCATTTGCTACAGAAGGTGCTCTTTCTGTTGGCCCACTGACTTTTCTACAGCCTATACATGAAGTCTCCATTCTTGATCTTGGGCTTTCTACCACCCTGAATCAGTTATTACTGACATCCAGTTAGAATGGTGCTATTTGGGTATGCAGAGAGAAAAATGAATAGGAAGGCATGATCAGTGGCTCTGTGCTCAGACATTGCCACAGAAGTAGTTTTAAAACTTAAACGAAATCTGATTTCAAAAGTTTTAGACAACCATGTCTCTACTGGCAAAAGAAAGAACAGAAAGAAAAAAATGAGAGCAACACAAACTAAAATGGCGAGAAAACTTAGCAAGGAAAAACCTAATTGGTAAAGTCAACTACATAAGAATTAAAATCTCTTTGAGAATTTCAGCCAAAATAGAAGTTCTATTAAGGTAGAAATGTGTTTAAAGAATTTAGTCTAAATTATTATTATTTTTTTTTTTTGAGAAGGAGTCTCACTCTCAGTTCATTGCAGCCTCTGCCTCATGGGTTCAAGCGATTCTCCTGCCTCAGCCTCCCGAGTAGCTGAGATCACAGGTGTGTGCCGCCACGTCCGGTTAATTTTTTGCATTTTTAGTACAGACAGGGTTTCACCATGTTGGCCAGGCTGGTCAAGAACTCCTGACCTCAGGTGATCTGCCCACCTCAGTCTCCCAAAGTGCTGGGATTACAGGCATAAGCCACCACACCCAGCCAAAATTATTCTTTATTTTCTCAAAAGATAGGGTTCACCACAATATAATATAAATGTAGGCCATGTGTGGCTCATGCCTGTAATCCCAGCACTTTGGAAGGCCAAGGCGGGCAGATCATGAGGTTAGGAGTTTGAGACCAGCCTGACCAACATGGTGAAACCCCATCTCTACTTAAAAACAAAAATTAGCCGGGCATGGTGGCGTGCACCTGTAATCCCAGCCACTCAGGAGGCTGAGGCAGGAGAATCGCTTGAACCCAGGAGGCAGAGGTTGCAGTGAGCTGAGATCACGCCGTTGCACTCTAGCCTGGGTGACAGAGCGAGGCTCCTTCTCAAACAAAAGAAAAAAAAAGAAATGTATCTTCTAGTACTTGAAGGGTATAGTTCTCTGCATGAAAATTACACCAGGAAAGATTTCAGTTGGATAAGAAAAGCATTTCCTAAAAGGAAATACAAATAATATGCTACTTATGTAATCTTCTCTCATATTCTAAAAAACCAAACAAAACCCAAAAACCAAAATGTCCAAAAGTTTCTTACATGTGTGCCTCTACTGAAATGTAGGCAACTGACTATTTGCCCTTAGGGAAGTCATAACCAATTTGGAAAAATAAAAGTAACATTCACCCCTTGCAAGCAATCAGTACTAAACTACGTGGGTGCTGTCTCTGAATGCAAGAGGCCTTTAAGGAAGGGAAGCAAGTTGGAATCCGTGAGGTGAAGTGGGCTGGATTCCCATCACTTCTGCCATAGTAACAGGTAGGGTGGGAGAGTGCACCCAGGCTATGAAGCACAGCTCCAGCACAGGGCTGACCTCTCAAAGTTCACGTGAGCCCTGGAAGTTCTTTGCATGGGCTCTGTTTCTGGACTTGCATTTTTTTTTTATTCCAAGGAGATTTAAACATTTTATAGAGTTCCAAAGACTCCATTTTTAAACCATCAATTCCTAAAAACATTTTTTTAGTGCTGGATCTTTGTAACGATCCTTTTAGGTAAGGCAGCTGCAAAAACATCATAAAAAAGCATAGATTGTCACATGGAAAGGGCAGTAAGAGTCTATTTTTATAAAGTTCAAAGTGATTGTGTATCTTGTAGGGAATCCCTCCAGACTGCTAGTATTTCTCTGGCTTAATACCTACCTCCTCCCTGTCCTCTCACCCCCTCTCCACTTTTTGCCAATAAACTCCCAGCTCTATCAACCAGCAGCAACCAGCTGGCCTTTCAGAGAACATTCCTAGGCACGTGTTTAACTAGTTCTCCAGCCATCTTCTGACTGAAATATAAAAGTGCAGCATAATGCATTTCTTTGCTATTAGGTACTAAAGGCTGGGCTAATTGCTGACATTTATCACAGAGCTGGAACAGAGAACATGGATGGGAAAGGCAGGTGCTGGGCTCTCTTTGGCATATTCCCTGACCCTCTCCTCCCACCCCTTCACTTGATCAGCTGCTACTCATCCTTCAGGTCTTAACTCATTTCATCCTGGGATCCTGAGGCCCTTACCCCACCACGCCTGTAAAGCACCACTTCTAACAGTTCTCATTGCAAGCTGTCTTCCTCTAAGCCAGCCCCACCATGCCATATTATAATTGTGGGAATTCTTATCTGCAATCTCTATTTGATTCCAAGAGGAGGGACTGTCTTATTCCTCTTGTCCCCATGACCCAAGAGTTCTTGACTTGGAGAATGAACATGCATGAGGCAAGGAAAGCAGAATTCAGAATGTTTACATTTCTAGTTAATTCCCATTTTTCAATTGTCCAATGGGAAATTTCTCTAAGTAGTTTTCCCACCAACATATTACAGTTGCAGTTATTACTCAACAATTATCAGCACAAGATAGGGACCACCCAGGTAATCACGGACCGTAAGCCCAGATGCTCTTGGGATGGGGTTGGCACCAGGCCCGTGCATGCAGAGGTCTTTGTGCACACAGCCATCAGAGCACTTATGCTGTACAGCCAGGCTCTCTGTCTCCACAGATTCAACCAACCACAGAAAAAAAAAAAAATTATTCAGGAAAGAAAAACAGTAAAAATATCAATACAAGAATAAAAAATAGTACATATTTAAAAACTGGGCCAGGCAAGGTGGCTCATGCCTGTAATCCCAGCACTTTGGGAGGCCAAGGCACGTGGATCACCTGAGGTCAGGAGTTCGAGACCAGCCTGGCCAACATGGTGAAACCCCGTCACTCCTAACGATACAAAAAATTAGCCAGGTGTGGTGGCACGTGCTTGTAATCCCAGCTACTCGGGAGGCTGAGGCAAGAGAATCACGTGACCCCAGGAGGCGGAGGTTGCAGTGAGTTGAGATTGTGCCATTGCACTCCAGCCTGGGCAACAAGAGTGAAACTCCATCTCAAAAAAACAAAACAAAACTGATACAGTGTAACAACTATTTACATAGCATTTACAATGCATTAGGTATTTAAGTAATTTATAGATGATGTAAAGTATACAAGAGGATGTGCATAGATAATATGCAAATACTACTATTTTATATAAGGGACTTGAGTATCCACAAATTTTGGCATCTGAAGGTGGGGAGGGTGTATCCTGGAACCAGTACCCTGTGGATACTAAGGGATGACTGTACTCACCTCTTCTCCAACCCTTATTAGATGGGGAACTCTGTGCGGCATGTCCCAGTACCTCAGTCTCAGCATTCTGCCTGCCTTAGAGTAGGTGGTCAACACTTATTAAAGCTTTTAATAGAAAATGGATGGTTCCACACTTCATGAAGCCACAGCCTTTACAGAAAGGTCCATATGTCAATGATATTTTTCAGTTTGCCTTTTACTTATTAACATTTTAACACCACACTCATAGCTGCCAATCTATTCCTTCAAATAAAAGCTGTAACAGGAAATAGAAAGCTACCTCCGCCAAGGCAGATGCACAGGACAGAAGAGGAAAGCTTAGCTATTAGGATTTTATCTTTTACCTTGTAATGAAATTTCTTGTGTCCCCCGAATGAAACACATTGTTTTGAGGTATAGTGAAGTCATACATTATATCCAAGAGAGGAAAAGTCACTGGATGCAGTTTTGACCACGGTTTAAAACATCTACTCTCTGTTGATTCTAACACTTAAAATGAAATCCAGCCCAAAGCCAGTGACTTCTTTCATCATTTATAATGAAGCATGGGTTACAAACAGGACATAGATACCAATTTGTAATAGGGTTGACCAAGTGCACAGCATCCCCATGCATTAACATATTTATTTAAGGTTCCCCAAACAAGAAGCTAATCACATAATAATGGAAAGAAGGGCAATTTAGATATGATTTTTTTCTAACAATGTTTGAAGGTCGGGCAAAGGGATCACGCCTGTAATCTCAACAGCTCAGGAGGCCGAAGCTGGTGGATCATTTGAGGTCAGGAGTTTCAGACCAGCCTGTCCAACACGGTGAAATCTTGTCTCTACTAAAAACACAAAAATATTAGCTGAGTATGGTGGTGCACTCCTGTAATCCCAGTTACTCGGGAGACTGAGGTAGAAGACTCGTTTGAACCCAGAAGGCAGAGGTTGCAGTGAGCCAACACTGCACTACTGCATTCCAGCCTGGGCGACAGAGTGAGACTCCATCTCAAAAAACAAACAAAAAAAAGTTTGAAAAATAATGATTATTTTCAAACAATAATAAAAAATTCGTGATAAAACAAAATCTCTCACAGGTCCAACAGAAAAAAAAAGCTGTAAAACAGCAAAAGGAAATATATGTTTGCAAAACAATTTTGAAAAGTCAAAGTATTCATCTACTGAAAACATTTTGGATTAGAATGGCAATTTATACATGAACCATAATTCATTTCACTTTCTTTTTTTTTTTTTTTTTTTTTTTTTTTGAGACTGAGTCTCACTCTGTCGCCCAGGCTGGAGTGCAGTGGCACGATCTCGGCTTTGGCTAACTGCAAGCTCTGCCTCCCAGGTTTACGTCATTCTCCTGCCTCAGCCTCCCGAGTAGCTAGGACTACAGGCGCCCGCCACCATGCCCGGCTAATTTTTTGTACTTTTTTAGTAGAGACGGGGTTTCACCATGTTAGCCAGGATGGTCTCCATCTCCTGACCTCGTGATCCACCCACCTCGGCCTCCCAAAGCGCTGGGAGTACAGGTGTGAGAATTAGAAGACACAGAAAACAAAATGCCAGTAAAGCCTTTTCTCATATCCTGTAGTACAGGGGTCCCCAGCCCCTGGGCCACGGACTGGACTAGTGCTGGTCGATGGCTGTTGCAAACCCGGCCACATAGCAGGAGGTGAGCGGAGGGCTAGAGGGCATTACTGCCTAAGCTCCGCCTCCTGTCAGATCAGTGGCAGCATTACATTCTCATAGGGGCATGAACCCTATTGCAAACAGTGCATGCAAGGGATCTAGTTTGCACGCTCCTTGAGGATCTAATGATAAATGTACTGTGCTTGAATCATCCCAAAGCCATCCCCTCTGTGGAAAAATTGTCTTCCCTGAAACCAGTGTCTGGTGCCAGAAAGGTTGGGAACCTCTGCTGCAGTATAATAAAGGTTTGTTTGCTTGGTTTAGGCTGGTCAGATATTGACAAATTTTTAAATAGCTGTCAACTAAATTCTGCGGTTCAGTTTCATTTGGTCCCCAAATTGCTGTGGTCTTAGAATCTATTTCTATTTCAGTGATAGTATTTCCAGACCTTCATGCTAAATACGCATCTCATTTCCTGGCCTTTATCCCGTATCAGTTTAATCACCCCCAAGAAAACACTAAAATTTCTTATATGTGTTGCCAAAAATAAGTAGACTCCAAGCTGTATATAATATCCACTTTTTCACATCAATATACATACGTTATGGTTATTCTTTGTATTAGGAACCACCAACTAATCACCATTATGATTTCAGACTCATCTCTATTTCAAAAATAATTTGGCATATCTTCCTTATGTTATACCAAAGTTTACAAGAGATCCCTAGGATAATTTTTTGAAATATAGGTTAAGTTCAAGTAATGTCCCTATTATTTTTCTATTTGAATTTTATGGCCACTAAAAATGTTATCTATTCCGAATAACCTTTTCCCAGGGGTTCAGGAAGTCCACAAACAAATGCATATGCCACCTAATACATGCTTAAAATGCTGATGCTGCTGTGCTTTGAAACTGTACTCTATTAAGAAAACTCCGAGTAACTAACTCATAGTTTGTTAAATAGTGTAGGAGCTTTAAAGAATTTACTCAATCCCTCTTCTTAGGAGATACCACACAGAGGTCAATCAAGACTTCAAAAATTTATAGGAATCCTTTCCTAACCTCTTTACCCCAATCTTTACATTTAAGGCAAATTCCTCCCATTGTCAAAATCAAAGAGTTTTAAAAATCAGTCTTTCCTTTCTGCTTATAAATTACATGGAGAGATAGTTACATAATGGCATGATTTATGCCCCAGGCTTAAAACTACAAAATTACACGCAAGTTCTCTGCTTGCCATCTGCCCTACATATTGATAGACAAATTTTCCTAAATCTCATTTACTATGTAATTTGACAGTTGCAAAAAGAGAAGAAAAAAAAGGAATCCCAGCTTCTAATGGCAATACTAGTCCGACTGAGCCATGCAGATGCCCTTCCCTGGTCACTCACATAACTTTACCCGGCTCTATCTCCTTGCTTTTGCTAATTTCATCCCATTCCCACCCCCAGTGCAGACACAGAGGGAATACACACCGCCCCCCTGCCCCGCCCACCCCAACTCCACTCCCAGCTGGCTGCCCTGCAAGGCTCTGAAGCTCTGAGCACTCTAGACAACAACAGGATTTTACCTTCTGAGAAATATGGTCCATCTGGCCACGACCATGAAACATAGCATTTAATTAGTTTAATGCAAAACAAAACTACGTGTAAAATTTGTTTTTCAAACCTTCAATAAGCTCGCCAAAGCATACAATCTGTCCTTATACATTTTTGTCTCTCTCAAGGTGATGAAAGCAGCCAAGTGTTTGTGACATTTTTCTCTCTTTTTTTTTTTTAGCATCTGAAAATGGTTGCAAAATACAGATAACACAGTCTGCCGCTGTAGCCATTTTTAAGTGTATGGTCCCATGTTCACACTTGCACTGCAGTTCCAGTGCCCAGCCTTGTGCAACCATCACCACCATCTGTCTGTCTCCAGAGCTCTCTGAGACATTCTTGTCACTGTCTATGGGAGACAGACAAAATCCTCAGTGTTTCTAATGATAAAAACCCAGTTTTAATTCATAGAACGGAACACTTAAAAAGTGTGTATCTTGCTGTACATCAGTCATACTTCAGTAACACTGATTACAAATAAAGTAAGGAGGATACAGTGGCAGAGGAGGCTGGTGACATTTGGAACCCAGTCCTGGTGACGGGACTGAGATGGGCATTTCATCAGAAGGCACAGGGAGCCTGGGAGGGGCTGCAGGAAGCAGCAGCATTCATCACTCCTTCATTGCCAGCATTTTCAAGCACCTCCATTTCAGACATTGTGCCAGACGTTGGAATTGATCAGATGTATGTTTCAGAAATCGTATCCTAGCTACAGTGGAGATGGTCAAGGAAGTGAAACTAGCGGTTTTTGTAATCAACCAGGAAAACAGTACTAAATTAAGGCAGCTGCAGGGAGGATGGAAGCACAGGTTGTAGTATTTTCAGTTTTACCTATTAATAGGGCTAACATGAAACCATGTATTGCATAATTTTCTTCCTATTTTTTAAATCAGTCGAACCAATAGTTATTTTGGCTTGAATTTTATGTGGCACACTCAACAAGCATTAAATAAGATTTGTCAGCAACAAATATCTTGTTGTACAAATAAAAACACACAAGCATATGTTAAGTTCAGGGCACTGTGGTAAAAATGGTCTAATTAGATCAATATCATTTGGGTGGAATATTTATGGGCTAGTAAGAAAGCTGTTATTCCACAAGGCTTTCGGGGGTTGAAAGTGGAGAGAAGTGGAATGTTTATCAGTGCAGGGAACGGCTGACTAGATTGCAGGAAACACCCCTGCGAAATGGCATGCCCTGGGTCTATACATAGTAACTGAGAATGGTCTCCAGAATACACTGTCAGGTGAAATGAGTTGCAGAAGGCTCTGCACAGCATGATGACATTTATCTAAAATCCTTGATTTGTTTGTATACATAAATATCTCCATACCTACAGAGAAAAAGGTCAGGACAGATAATATGGAAGGAGGTTTGGGGGGTGAGAGTGGAGGGAACTTTCAGTTTGTGTTCCATATAGTAACGTGAATACATCCATGTGTTCCTTATACAGAAAAATCCACTTTTATAGGTTAGTATGCCAAGTGAGTAGACTGCATTACATCACAGGCTTACAGTTCTTCCCTACAATATTTATTGGCAATTCAAGTCCTATAACGATCCTCATAATAATGGCTAAGGCCATAAAATTTGTGTGTGCATGGACAATGTGTATGTTTTTTTTTAATTTGCCAAATTGCCTTTAGACTATATTTTTAAGTGATTAGTAGTTATGTGTCTTAGAGGGCATCTGAGATGACAACGTATTGGCTATTGTAAAGAATCGCTCCTTGAGTTACAAGAAAACCATTTAAGATAAATAAGTAATGTGTTTAATTTATTCTCACTTAAGTAATTAATTATAAGGGTTACCTTTAGAACAAAAAAGTATTCTTTGCAAATAAGCAAATCGACTTACAATAATCTTTGATCTTACAGTTCACAACACACTAAAATGGCATGTAAGTTAGTAGTACCTTCCTATTTTTAAAACTATATTTGAAGTGCATGTTGATGCCAAAGAAGTAATTTTGCAGTGGTAGGTAGGCTCCGCCTGAGTCAATGCTCTAACCATATGGGCTCGGTCAAGGATTTTGCTTTCTTGGTTTTCAAATTAATATCCCCGAGAAATACTAAATAGAAAATTGGGCATGGAGTGGTGGAGACTTTAACATTTTCTTTAACTTTATAAAGAATGTTTAAAAGGCTGTTTACAAAAGACCATTTAACAACTGCTGCTCAGCTACAATTGAAATATATTAATTTGAGGCACGCATGTGGCACTTTCAGGGCCTCCTTCCAAATAGAATTTTTCAGGCAGACTAAAATTGCACTCTTCTCAGACTCAGCCCACTTGAAGTCAAAAAAAAAAAAAAAACCCACCAGCAAGATAGTAGGTGTAAATGACTAAGAAGGGGCCCTAGGGGATGATCTGAAAAGTGAAAGAGTTGGGAGCTCCATGCAGAATGTCTTGATAAGAAGTCTAGACTATCTGTAATTTGCTGATTGTGAAGAAAACCAGATTATTAAGAAACTGTGAAAGCCAGCAGCTATAGGAGCACAAAATGCTGGGAAGCCTGGGATAGCATGAAGAAACGGAGATTCTAATACCCCTTTACACGATGGTCCATGACCCTACAATACCTCTTTACACTATCGTCCATGACCCTGAGTGATGTTGAGGAGTGACTCCTACCACAGACACAAAAATACGTAGGAGTAGGAGGGGGACAAACACCTTTAAGTGCCAAAAGGGAATTGTAAAAATAAGAGAAGAGAGAAACCACTAAAGCTCTTACACCAACATCTATAAGTTCTCACCCAGAGTGAACTGAGTTGAATATTACAGCACAAGACCAGCAGACAAATTATGAATAATTTTTTAAATTATTGATTTTAACCTCAGTATACGGAATAAAACGTCAATTATATCACCAAATCTCTCAAGCCTCTGCTGTATATTTTCTTCCTAGGGAAATACACTTAAGCAGACAGGGCACCTCCCACAAAAGATTCAAATTAGGAAGAACGGGTCAGTGTCAGGACTTCAACCAGATCCCTTTTGATTGCTTGGAACATTCTTTAAGAATCAAGGCTGCTCCCCAGCCCAAAAGGGGCTTTTGTGTGAACTAGAAGAGGCATCCTCTCTGCAAATACACACATCTTGGCGAATAGGCTGGCCCTTGTGCAACTTAGAAAAACGCATTGCTGTTTCCAGTTGGGCTCTGGGCAGCTGAAAAGATGAATGACGCAGCACAGGTTATGTTTCTGCTTCACTTACTCTTTTGGCCCAGTTGTCTTGGGCTGTGAACAACCTGCACAACTTGGGGAAATCACTCTTTAGTAGTTTAGTTACCAGATGTGTGACATAAACTTATATGTTTGACCTGAATGATTGAGTAGGAAAGATTAGACAACCCGGTAAAGAAGTAGTTAGTTACAGCTACCTTAGCAAGGAAATTGTTATTAATAGTTATTTGAACCGAGTATTGTCAGAGCTTACATCAGAAAAAGTTGATTTCCTCCTTGGTTATTATTTTTCCTAAGAGTCAAGAAATCAGACATAAAATAACCCATAGTAGAATGAAGCATTAAAGCACCATAATTAACATTATCTTCCTCCATAGACAAACATATTTGGAAACGATTAGTCATGATGGTCTCAAAAGCCACCCCCTTTATAGCAGGGCTGTAATCCCACTAATAGCAAACATAATGTGACTTTTCCACTTCTTCCTGGGCCCACCCCTCTAGCAAGCATGTTTGTAACTGGTAACTGGTAACTGAATCGGCATCTTGGAAAATTCTCTGACAACAGAATATGAACGCACTGCAATATTGTCAATGAGCTTGCTGTTTTACTCCCCACTATCCCCTCACTCCCACACCCTTCCCATGTAAGTACCAGTGTCCAAGTAACCCAGAAGCAGTGAATGGATGCTAGGAAACTTGCAGTCTGTGAGAAGTAAGGCAGAAATGAGGCCCCCCCATTCATTCCAGCAATACCTCAGTGTTCACCTGGCAAGGTGTAGGCCTCTGCTGCTAGGATCTGACCCCTCTGGAAGGGGTGTGAGTATCAGTAAGATTCTACCCCAGCCAAGGACACAGAGGAAGAGGCGTGGCAAAGAGGAACACAGGAGGAGAGCTATGGAGGAAGGCATGTCTGGGTAAGGAAAAAAGGCTGCAGATGCCCGCTTTGGTTATCCAGCATGAGGATCTAGACCAGAATGGCGAGCCCAGCTTCACAGGAGCTTACATGTGACCCAGGCTGTAGAAAGTCACAGCAGCATCTTTTAATTTTACGTGGACAAAATCTTGCCTTGAAATGACTTTAAATACCTCAAGATATCCTCTGAAAAGAACTTTCTCGTCAAGGAAAAAAAAACACCCCTTCTTACCTCAATAATATACAGGACCACGTTCTTATAGAAGCAGTACAAGATGCACTTGGTCACCCGGTTGTAGCTCCAGGCTCCATGAACCAACAGAAGCTTCTCTAAGTAGGAAAACTGCAAAAGGAAAATTACAAAGTTCAGAAGAGCCCATCATTGAGGAATAAAAGTCACAAACAGAATGTCCTTATGAACAGAAGTCAGATAATGTAGGTAGAGGAGACCAGATTCTGCAGGAATCTCAGAAAACCATTCTCCGAAGACAGAGCTTTCAGGCCCAGTGAGAACAACTAAAATCCTTCTTAAATCTACATTATTATTATTTTCCCCAAACATACTGCTGGACTTCTAATTGTTATTCTTATGAAATTCTATTTAAACAAATGCTGCTTTGTAATTTAATTTTAAGTTCCAGGATACATGTGCAGGATGTGCAGGTTTATTATATAGGTAAACATGTGCCATGATGGTTTGCTGCAGTTATCAACCCGTCACCTAGGTTTCAAGGTCTGGATGCATTAGTATTTATTCTGATGCCCTCCCTCCCCCTGCCTCCCCAACAGGCCCCAGTGTGTGGTGTTCCCCTCCCTGTGTCTATGTGTTCTCGTTGTTCAGCTCCCACTTATAAGTGAGGACATGTGGTGTTTGGTTTTCTGTTCCTGTGTTAGTTTGCTGAGGATAATGGTTTCCAGCTCCATCCAAGTCTCTGCAAAGGACATGATCTCATTCCTTTTTATGGCTGCATAGTATTCCATGGTGTATGTGTATTGCATTTTCTTTATCCAGTCTAGCACTGATGGACATTTGGGTTGATTCCATGTCTTTGCTATTGTGAATAGTGCTGCAATAGGGATTAATTATTTAACAAAGGTGAACTACTAAACTGAGAGAAAAGTACAGCGGAAGTCAGACATCTCTAAGCGAACACAGATTTTTTCAGTGACAAAAAGAGCAAGGGACAGGGACACTCACACAATAGAGTCTTGTTTAAAAGAAAGGTACACACGGGTGCACATACACTACTTCCACTAAAACTGCGTAGGTTAAAAAGTTACACACACATATAGACACACACGGATGTACATACATAGATACACAGAGACACATAACAGGCACAGATAAACAGACACATACAGGCAGACACACACATCTAGACACAGAGATAGTGGCACACAGGACAGAGATACACAGAGACACACATATACACAGACACACATACATAGATACTCATACAAATACACATGTACACATAGATATACTAAGTCACGCACACACTTTGCCTCCACTTCTTGACCCATTTTGTCTTCTCCTTTTTTGCCTCCAACCAGTACAGAGCCCCTCTGGCCAGAGTGCTATGCAGTCAGGGGCTGCTGGTGGGTCCCAAGCTGGGAGTGATGTGATGGCTCCTGTGGTTTCAGTTGGAGCCACAGATATTCCAGGAACATCCAGGAATTCTCATTGTGAGAGGTGGTCTCTGGACACCACTCGGATCGTATCTCCTCAGCCACCCCTTAGCCTGGCTTTGCCTTCTGTGTGCCATTCCATAAAGGTCCCAAAAAGTGTAAACCTTGCACTGGAGGGAGGGAAACGAGTTTCTCTGGTCTGGTGCATGGTGTCCTGCTCTGGCATAAATGCACCGTTAGGGGCAATCCTGTTTACACCATGTTTCTACACATTTGATATGCCTTACCCTGGATTTGAGTTCCCTCTTGATTCCCTTGCATGAAAGCCTTAATGCCTCCTGTTCTAAGTCAGAGTGTCAGGAAGTCCACAAGCTTGAACCCTATTACACTACTAGGAGAGACAAGCAGGATGTATTGAGAATGCCCCAGAACATTAGAAATTCGTTTGCAGTTATACACTTCTTATTAATTTCAGATGACTTTTGAAATTAAATGTAACTCTCGGCTGGGCGCAGTGGCTCACATCTGTAATCCCAGCACTTTGGGAGGCCAAGGCGGGCAGATCACCTGAGGCCAGGAGTTCAAGACCAGTCTGGCCAACGTGGTGAAACGCCGTCTCTGCTAAAAATCCAAAAAGTAGTCAGACGTGGTGGTGGGTGCCTATAATCCCAGCTACTCGGGAGGCCGAGGCAGGAGAATCACTTGAACCCAGGAGGCGGAGGCTGAAGTGAGCCGAGATCCAGCCACTGCACTCCAGCCTGGGCAACAAGAGTGAAACTCTGAAAAAAAATAAAATAAAATAAATAAATAAATTAATTAATTAAATGTAACTCTCAATAGAAAAGAAATGACCAGACTGAAAATACAAGACTTAAACAAAAAATTTTCAGGAAGAAACTGCATAATAATCTCCATTAGCACTAAAGAAAGGACCCCATCCTAGGCGGAGTTGCAGCTCAGCGTGTCCTTCCAGGAGGTGAGGGGAAGGCACGGGGCTCACCACGCACTTGGAATCTAAATCGTCGCCTCGAAGCGGCAGAAGTAGGTGCCCATGGAAAAATAAAATTCCCCATAAAGGCTCATTAAGGATTCCAAAGGGGAATGGGAAATCATAAAATAACTAGCTAAACAAATAAAAAAGAAGTTTGTATTTGACCGGGACCCCCTGATGTTAAACTTCAATGGGCAGAGCAAACATCTGCTTGAGTCATCCCGAATGCCTCAACTTGAGCGCTACAGTGATTTGTTTTCAGGAAAAAAAATGTATATTCTAAATCAAAATGCTGTCTTCATGAGATCGTTCTGAAAACATTAGGAGAGCAGGGGGCAGGAATGATTCTCCTGGAGGAGAATGGAAAGCCGAGGGCTAGGGGAGCACCATGACGCAGCGACGGCAGCGAGGTTGCTCAGGACAAGGCAGCTGAGAAAGGACGGCGCTTGGTCTCAGGCTGCCCATGTGCATAAAAGCACGAGGCAAGCAGGGGAGAAATAGAACCAGAGCTTTGCCCGCTTCATAACTTTCCCAAGGTAAGTCTTTGAGCTAAAATTTTTTTCTTTCTGAGTATAATAACCCTGAGGGTACTTCCTCCGAAGCGTAATAAAAAAAATGCATCCACATTAAAATGAACAGATAAAGCCCAAGGTGATAAACAACCAGAGATTTTTATGATTTCAAGAGTAGCAAAGAAACTCATCAAGCTGTGGCTTTTCTGGCATGGTGATTAAGGTAGAGGCAGCATGTTGGTTGGTGGAAAGGGTGTGAGGTTAGCAGGAACCTGGAATCAGCAATAGGACCATGGACAGGAGAAATGAGGGTGCACAGACACATGTGGGCTGCGTCAGTTCCTTTGGCAGAGGTGACTATGATGCTGGAGGGGCAAGAAAACCCCCAATGGCGTTTTAAAGCCTTGCTCCCTGCTCCACCCTTCTTTGACACTTTTAATTTGAAGAGAGCAATTGCTCTGGATAACACATCCTATTCGTATGTAGTTTCAATAAAGCAGGCCATGGGATCTCCCTTCCCAAGACATTTTAAAGAAAAAGACAGACAAATATTTGCCTGGAACTCCTAGGAAACCTCTTAAGATCCCTTCCAGCCATATGATGTTATAACTCAAGTATTTAATAATGCCGGGGTGTATAACATCTATAGTTGCTGACAGACTACAGGAAGTGCAAGTCCCACAGGCCTCAAAGCATTTGACTCAGGAAAGTAAACAGGCAGGTGTGTGTGGGGCCGGCCCCCAAGTTCACACTCAGGTCCGTTGTTTTCTGACCCCAAGATGCTTGCTTGCTTGGACCTGATGTAAGTCACCTGATACGAAGGAACCCCAGTTTTCCCACCTATAAAGTCAAGATTCCTTCTCTTACCTACTTCAGAAATTGTCTTGAGGATTTATCTGAAATCAGCAAAGGAAGAAGATTGATTGCATGCACTTTTCAGAGCCAGGAGGATTTTGTAATTCCTCCCTGCATCTGCAGAACTGTGAGCTGAGAAGAAACCTGAGAGGTGATCTAACACAGAGCCCCCGCTTTGGGGAGGTGGAGCCCCAGAACTGCAAAGGACTGGCCTGAAGCCCGGGGGCTATAGGAAGCTTGTTCACATTTTATATGCAGCCCCTGATTTCAGCTTGAAGGGGTGTATAGGCATTTTTCCTTGTGTTCATGTGATTAAGGTGAATACCTTCAAACACCTCAACACCGTAGAAACACAAGGGAATTCCTGCTACCCGGCCGATGAGCAGGCATCTATTCATGATGTATCGCAATCTGGAGACAGAGGGACATGCCCTGCATTCACTGTGATGTCTAGGTTTTCTGGATGATCCAGCAGGCCAAATCATCTAGATATGTAACCGCCCAAGGGGTTCACCTTGCCTGCTGCCTAGACAGAGCCAATTCATCAAGACAGAAGAACTGCAATAGAGAAAGAGTAATTCATGCAGAGCCGGCTGTGAGGGAGACTGGAGTTTTATTATTACTCAAATCAGTCTCCCCAAGCATTCGGGGAGCAGAGTTTTTAAGGATAACCTGGTGGGTGGGGGTAGCCAGTGAGCCAGGAATGTTGATTAGTCAGAGAAGAAATCATAGGGAGTCAAAGCTGTCTTCTTGAGCTCAGTCAGTTCCTGGGTGCTGGGAGCCACAAGATTAGATGAGCCAGTTTATTGATCTGAGTGGTGCCAGCTGATCCATCAAGTGCAGGGTCTGCAAAATATCTCAAGCACTGATCTTAGGAGCAGTTTAAGAGGGTCAGAATCTTGTAGCCTCCAGCTCCATGACTCCTAAGCCATATTTCAAATCTTGTGGCTAATGTTAGTCTAGTCCCCAGGCAAGGAGGTCTGCTTTGGGAAAGGGCTGTTACTGTCTTTATTTAAACTATAAACTATAAACTGAGTTTCTCTCAAAGTTAGTTCAGCTTACGCCCAGGAATGAACAAGGACAGCTCGGAGGTTAGAAGCAAGATGGAGTCGGTTAAATTAGATCTCTTCCACTGTCTCAGTCATAATTTTGCAAAGATGGTCTCAGATATGCACCCTACGGGGTTAGGAAATTGGCTATGTTCCTTCACCTTTGGGCTGTCATTACGGAGTGGACCCTTCTTTCATCCTCAGGCCACCAGTGCAGTACAGCACATCAGGAGCCCTGGCATGCGAGGCTTGGATCAGAGAGGAATGGACTGAACTTGGCCTAACTGCAGGAGGCTGTTTGCTACTGACCATGCGGTCATTATGGCCCAAACCCAGCTCATGCTCTCAGCAATTCACCTCACAGGGGTGGTCCTGGGCAGCACCCCTGTCATAACTACAGAGAAGGCGACAGCTATAAATCACTGCTTGTCCCTGACGTTAAGCGCCTACCCAGGGGGTGTCCCAGCACCTTTGGGAGGAGTGAGACCGGAACGGGATTATAGAGAAAGGCTGTCATGAGCACAGCTGTGGTTCAGCAGGCGATGCAGCAGGAAAAGCAATGCAGCAGATGCAGAAGCTGAGGGTGAGAGGTTATTATAAGATCAGAGACCTATCTGCCAGGAGCAGCAACTTGCCTGGATCACAGAGCAGTTTGGCCAACCCCATAGCTGGCCAAAGAAATCCAACCAGCAGGACAGGGCCTCCAAACTGCACAAGATCACAACTACACAGAAATCCAAATATCCCCTGGGTTTCATCTAGACAGCAACCTCAAGAGGGGTGGCAGAGGTTTGGGGCTGCACTGAAGGTTAAACGCCAGGTCCTCATGCCCAGCTATCATCTCTCAACAGGATGGGGCAGCTGGACGCCCAAGCTGCTGACCTGTGCGATGGCGTAATCCGAGTTGTTGGTGGCCTGCATGCCTTCATTCCCACTGATTCCCACACCCACGTGGGCTGTCTGGATCATCCCGACATCGTTGGCGCCGTCTCCGATGGCGAGGGTGATGGCCTTCACCCGCTTCTTCACCACATCTACTATCTCAGACTTCTGCAGAGGAGACACTCTGTGAGAAAAGAGAGGGAAATCAGAACTATGCACGTCTTTCCAGAGGAAACAGCTGTAATCTACATTCCGCTGCATTAAAAGGACAGTTACTGGACGATCTCCAAATTCAATACATACATTTTATGCTCATGTGCAAAGAAGCTTTCAGAAAACAGTAGCTTGTGGCTTTCAAGTATTTGCCAACTTCTCAGATGAAATATACAACAGAAAACTAACTTAAAACACAGGCTATTTGTAATCACTCTGCTCAGTGGGAGGCATCTGCACAAACTCCTCGGGGGTATGTGTGCCCTGCTGAATGATAAAGGAAGTCAGTCTAGTTACAGCGGTCTTCGGAAATGTCTTTCCAATAAATCAGAAAACGAGCACAGACCTCCTTTTGCTTTACGGTACATCATATACAACCTAGGGCTGGCAAGGGAATTTTCTGTAAAATCTGCTTTTACAGAAGGGAAAGGAAATTGGCAGGGCATGAGAAAGTGCAGAAAGAAGGCTGGGGTAAGAGGAAAGAAAAAAGACTTCTCTACATCCACCCCAGAAAAGCAAGCTGTGTTTGAAGGGCAGCCAAGGCAGAGGATCTAGGATGGGAGTCAGGGAGTGGAAGTCTCCCCTTGCTGGGCCGTGCAGAAGCACAGCCCTAAAGGGGGAGAGAAGATCAGCCCCTGCATAGGAAGGGTTCTTTCCACAAGGAATCCAAGATGGCGGCCAAGCTTTCCTAAGTCCTCAAGTTGTCTGGGAAGAGGAGCCAGTATAAATCTGCAGGGTGTAAAGCAGAGGGGTATTCATGAAAATGAAGTGCTTATTCAGAGTGTAGACCAGAAAACACAGCAACATCAAGCAAAGACTAGCATCTCAGGACTGAGTGACTCTACATTCTGAATTGGTAAGCTGACGCTTGATTTGGGGAATTTACAGGTAAGCTCTCGGATCACTTAAACAGCACTTGCCCGCACCCCCCCAGCCCGCCACCACATACACAGAATAAACACAAAGTAAAAGATTTTTCTGGATTTCCCAGAGGTCTACTGGCCACACCCACATATGGACTTCACGCATCAGCTAGAATGGAGACTCAAAGATTTGCCCAGTAAGGGCCAGGCGTGGTGGCTCACACCTGTAATCGCAGCACTTTGGGAGGCCGAGGTGGGCGGATCACAAAGTCAGGAGATTGAGACCATCCTGGCTAACACGGTGAAAACCTGTCCCTACTAAAAATACAAAAAAAATTAGCCGGGCCTGGTGGCAGGCACCTGTAGTCCCAGCTACTCAGGAGGCTGAGGCGGGAGAATGGTGTGAACCCTGGAGGCGGAGCTTGCAGTGAGCCAAGATTGCGCCACTGCACTCCAGCCTTGGCGACAGAGCCAGACTCCGCCTCAAAAAAAAAAAGATTTGCCCAGTAAGAACTTCAACGGCTCCTAGATGGTCTCTACCCACAAAGATACCTGTTCCAAACAGAAAACTGAAGTGCTACCTGGCATCTCATTCTACCAACTTGAGAAAGAAATGCATTTGGTGAGACAGCAAACTGAATGTAGAACCATGTAAAAAGCCTTTGCTCAGTGACAAAGATAAAAATTAGAAAGTTAGAAAAACATAACGAAAGGACTTTAGGAGCTGGGTTGCACAATCTGATATCCCTTTTAGCATTTCCACAAGGGTTTGCAATGGCAGCAATTCGATGCTTCCTGGAGTAGGTGCAACCACTGCAAATTATTATTACTTTTTTGTTGTTACTGAGCATACTTAAGAGTACTAACTCTGTCATTTGGGGCTAAACAGGAAAAGTCTAACTTCTCTTGCAAATATTTGGAAGGCTGAAATATAAAAACAGCTATCACATCCTTCCTCCCAAAGCTCTGTTGCTGCTTGCTAAATATTCTCAGGTTCTTCAACCATTATGTAATAGGCATGCTTCAGAACTTAAAAAATATATAAAATATATACTTGGTTAGCTCCAAGTATAATCTTTTAGACAATCGAGAGCAGAATAGAACAGAATCACCATCTCCCTGGTAGCAGATGCCAGATTCACTTTAATGTGGCCTAAAAGAAAGTTACTTGAGCTTTACCACTGCTCAGTGGCCTCCAGTCAACGCCACATAAGCAATTTTAACATGAAGGGATATTAAGCTGTATCTACTCCCTCCTGGTTTGTGCAACTGCTACTTAAAGCCAAGGGCTGATCTTTTTGGCAGAGGCAGTCCACAACTGTAACTGGCTACACAAAAGTGATTTCCCATTTTGTTTTGAAACTCCACAGAACCACAGATCAAATATGGTTGGAGAAAACAACCTGGGAGCCACAGTTAAAGGCCCGAGTATGACCTTTTCCTGTGCACCACACATTAACCATTTAAGCAGGGAAAGGAAGTCCATGAGCCCCTGCTTTTCATGAGTGGGACTGGGAAAATGAGAACCAGCCACCTCATGGGATGGTTGTGATGTGTTAATGTGAAACCACTGTGTTGACTAGCAAGTATAAAACAATTGCATCTCATACTCCACCTAGCATAGGATTATGTGAAACATCTTAACTGTTGGAAAAACAAAACAAGACTGGACACTTCTGAGAACTGCCTGCCATCAGACTTGTGTCTCCCAACTGGGTGTGCAGGTGCCCTGGGGATGCTGCAGCAGAAGTTTTTTTAATTTTTGAGGGAAATACAGCAATGTCTCTCAGGTAACAGTGCAAAATACTAGCTGGAAGTAGCTCACAGTTTCAACAATAAATCACACTGCATCCCTTTTCAAGATATGTCTTTGTGAAGCTGAGCTCTCGTGGTGGTGATGATAAAAAGCAAATGCCTTGTGAAAATGAATGTGGAATAGGAAATGAGCAAGGCAGCAGCTATGCTTACCCTAAAGTTCGAGAAGTCATGCAGCACTCAACAGGCAAACAGGCATATCACCACATGCCATTGTCAACAGTAATGATTATTTAATGATGGAGGAAATAAGGATTATTTCTTTCAATGTATGTCTTTCAATGACATTATTGTTTCAAATGTCTGCTAAGTTGTTGGGTCATAAATATTTCTTAAATTATTTGACTTTACCTACTTAATAATTAGAAACTTAAGTTTTCCTTTTGGTCTAAGGGCTGTGCAAAGAAATTGCTGAGACACTGAGGACATAGTGGATGATCCAGAGTCTGGATTCTTATGATTGCATTAATCACTCTTTAATTAAAATCATTCACTCACTGAGGTGGAACCTCACTAAGGAGGCTATCACTTAATCTGCAACTCCTCTTATGCATCCATGAAAGTATCACCAGAGAGCGTAAAACAGGAACTTAAACAGGACTCAGCAGGCCTAAGGCTGCAACTCCTCCTTAAGTCTATATGTCATCCAAGTGATCAAGAAAGCTAGCCTATTCATCAGCAAATTCGAGGTGGTCTGGAGAGAAAGGAAGCCCACAGGCAGAAGCCTTGGCCATTTCACACTGCAGGGGTTGGAAAATCTCAGGAGTGGAACAGGAAAGGACCTAAACAGATCCGGGTTTTCTTTGAGTTTAAAGTTGTTGGTTTTCTATTAGGGAGGTTAGCGATAGGCCAACCAATGGGAAATGAGGAGCAAGTCAAATAGACTCACTGGGCTTGCCACTCTGGGATTTGGATCTCAAGTAAGTCAAGTCAGGATTCCAATGGCTTAAAGTACAATCTATGAACATCCAATAGCTGCCTTTCCCAAAATGCAAAAATAAGGAGAAAACCTGACCAGGGTATATAAAGCAAGTCATACGGCAGTATTTTAGGAGCATGAAATTCTCATCAAGGATTTATTATGTCCTCAGCTGTAATACCTTGAGAAAACATAGCTCTAGCACACACTAGGGGTTCAAAACAGATGTCCAACAGCTAATTTCTACAGAAATGAAGAGGCACCACTCCGCTTTAGCCATATGTAGTATTTTAGTATACCAAGTTGCCAGGAAGCACAAGCCGGCTCTTTCTTAATCTTAACTTGTGACCTGGAATCACATGCCACACTTAATAAGTATTCCCAACATATAATAATTCAACCCATAAAATAAAAACTCCAGACCACAGCTGAGCCAAGCTAGGTGCTTGGGGCACTTCTTTAATCCTATTCTGGTGTATTATGAATAGAAATATAAACCAGAAGCATTCAGTTGACTGGAGAAGTATTCTATCTGCTTTTTTGGATAATATAATAGATTCTAAAATGAAAAATAAGTTTTTCTTTTGAGACTTACAAAAATCAGTTCCTGGAGTATCTCATTTTGTGGGACACATGTCCCTGAAATTTAAAAACTAGCTCTCTAAGTTATTTCAAATATAACACTTTAGTGAAACCTTGGGTAACTGCTTTTATAGAACTAATGATCATACACTAATTTATCTGATATACATAAACCCTGCACTCAGAGTTTCTGATTCTGATTTTGCAATATCATCTGCGCAAACCTAAGCAGATTCTTTACCTCCTCCGATCTTACCTGCCCGGTTATCAAAGAGGGGCTGGATCTCAATTGTAGATTTGTACACTGAGCTCACTTGAGCCAGAGGGTTTACAAGGAACTCTACCCAGGAACCCCCTAGAGACCCAAAACACTTATTAATTAACCAGACTCACAAAATTCTTTCACTATCTGGATTTGAAAACATCTTTATTACATATAGCAGTCCTTATGACTAAAAGGAAGTTTGAAAACCACTGTCCTAGATCAATGAGTTTCCAACTTTAAGTGAGCATCAGAATCACCCAGAGGGATTGTCAAGTACAGCCTCTGATCAGAAAGTCTGGGCTGGGCCTGTGAATGTGCATTTCTAACAAGCTCCCAGCTGCTGCCGCTGCTGCTTGTCTCTGGACCATACTCAGGTCACCAGCACTGGCCTAGACAATACCACGAGTTCTTTCTAGTAAAAATTTTTTCTAGCAAAAATGTTTTCTAGCTAAGCTTGAATTTCCATAGCATAAGATACATACAAAATTTCCATAGTGACAGTTAACAATTACAAGAAACACTGAATCTTATCCCCTTTCTTAAAGTTTTGCATATGTAGGTTTTTCTTCTTTGCTTTTAAACAGAAACCCAGAAAGTATACATTTTGTTGGTACTTCATTAAAAATATTCTTTTAATCTGAGTGTCTCAAATAAGAAGGTGGTAGGGGCAAAAACTAACTGAAATACAACATACAAGACTTCATAAGTTGTTTTTCATAATGACACAGAAACCAACTTATCAATACCAAGCCTAAAATGCATAATATTTAACTATAAAATAAAGTGCTCCAATATATCAGAAGATTTCATTTGGAAAAGTGTTCATTTTCCTGTTGAAGATACTATCCTATGAAAAGGATTTTCTTATTAAAATAGTTATTTAAATAAAATACAACATCTTCTTTTTCACGGCAGTCAGTCAAAAACTTTAGTACCTTTAAAAATCTCATAGCTTAAGTAGACAGATATACAAACACTTGATATTTGAGTCTAAAACCTAAAATTAATTAACCAATCCTATTTATTAAATGCCTCCATGGCTGACCACATCCCTTCTGTCCACTGGGTTCTTTCTTCAGTTGCGTTTAGTACATTTGTGCAGGACGCAACCCAGGTGTCCAGGCCTTCTGGACAGTCGTTCCCTTCTGGAGCATCTGTGCTCGGACCCAAGCTGTACGGATCCCTCAAAACTTAATCTCATGGGCTAGATTTTGGTGTATTTCATTGTAGCCCTAAATTCTAAAAGTAGATAATTTGGGCAGCTTGGAATGGCCACTGGAGCACAGTGGCAGATGTAGAATTTGGGGTTGGGAGGGCAGTAGTGGGAAAGGATAGTGGCGGGAATGGGGGTGCATTCAGGCAAGCCCAATAGGTACCTGTGGGTTAGCTTATCTAGAGGCACGAAGAAAGAAAATTTCAACTCAATCACTCAATAGTTCTAAGGTAGATGTAAGTGCTCCCTCACTATAAAAACTTACACATGGCGAGGAGCTGTAACTAAGGAAGCTGCAAGACAGTGTGCCTTAGAGAGACACAACAACTAAGGAAAGGTGAGAGCAGTTCAGTTTTTATTTCAAAGAATGTAGTGTTTGACCAAGAGGCAGCCTCACAAGGGTTGGGTCTAAGGTAGGACGCAGTTTGAAAAGCAAGGTGAGTGCTAACAGAGAAAAGAACAATCCATGAGCGAATGGGTTTCAGAGTGACTACGTGCATCTCATTGTTCAATGAGCCACATGCACAGACTTTCAGGGATGAGCGTTTCTAGCTTTGGTTGCTTTTGCAGCAAAAAATTCTGGAAATTCTATGCCGATATTTCCTCTAGATATGAAGGTGTTATGGAGCCCCTCCCATGGAAGCATTTCTCGGAATCCTTAAACATTTCAAAACCACATCTGAATATAAAAGAGGGGATTTCCTACAAAATGCCATGTGACTTGAGTTACCATTCTTTCCCTAACGCCATCAGCTGCATCATGAAAGAGCAGGCAGGTGACATAAAAGTTTCAAGAACTGGCCCCAAATTATTTAATCAGCACACTTCTTTCCGTAAAGTATTCAATGTAATTGGTTATATCCATCCTGGGGGAATATGTTTTTCTCTCTAACCTTCACGAGGACAGAGATGACATCTTTCATTCCTTTACTATCCCTCCCTTTCCTCACCCTTCTCCAAATGTCTAATTTAAGATTTGTACAGCAGACATTCAATAAATGGTGACTAAATACCAAAATCATGATTCCAAGACTAGTTACATCTCCACCCATAATTAAGTGTAATAGAAAAAATACAGTTCTATTTAAACAAAACTATCTTAACTTCCATATAAACAACAGACCTAGGAACATGCTATTAGTGTGCAATTCTGAAAGCCTACTCACAGATGGAGAGGATGAAAGGAATACATAAATGACGGGCCACCTCTGTGAGATCTAAATTTGTCACTCATGGAAAGCAGATAAAAACATCCTACTTGTCCTGTGATTCAAGAGACAGATATCGTTTGCAAACTTCCTGACCAACACGCTAGTGGTCTTCATTCTATTTTCTACAAATACCCTTAAAAATATTCTAGGCCTTCTAGGACAGCCTTTTTTTTTTTTTTTTTTTTTTTTTTTTTATGGAGACTCACTCCATCACCCAGGCTGGAGTGCAATGGAACGATCTTGGCTCACTGCAACCTCCGCCTCCCAGGTTCAAGCAATTCTCTTGCCTCAGCCTCCCAAGTAGCTGGGATTACATGCATGCACCTCCACACCCACCTAATTTTTTTCTTTTGTATTTTTCATAGAGACAGGGTTTTGCCATGTTGGCCAGCCTGGTCTTGAACTTCTGCCCTCAGGTGATCCACCTGCCTCGACCTCGCAAAGTGCTGAGATTCCAGGCATGAGCCACCACACCCAGTCTTGTGACTCTTTTAATGACACATGGCTGACAACAATCTTTGTCCTTACAAAGGGCTCTCCTGGGAAAAGCTAACACCTAAGCTTAGTTTTTTTTCCTGGCCTCTTTAGATCATAATGCTTCGACTATTATAAGCTCACCCCCAGCCCCTGTATAACACCTCACAAAAGCACTTTGAGGGCTTAATAAATACCAGCTTACCAAACGTTTACAAGTAGTCTTGGGGCTGCTGCATGATGCAAATCATCCAAACAAATTATTTATATTTAATAAATAATATATAAGGTGTATATATATACCTTACCATGTGTGTGTATATATATACTGTACTAATATATATTATATTTTATATACATATACTTTTTTTTGAGACAGGATCTCTTTATGTTGCCCGTGCTGGTCTTGAACTCCTGGTCTCAAGCGATCCTCCTGCCTCAGCCTCCCAAGCAGCTGAGGCCACAGGTGTGCATCACTTTGCCCAGCTTAGCTCAACCACCTATTTGCTCTTTGTGCAATGATTTAAGCCGAGAATCAGATTCTACCACAATAGAATGCCTCTGTAATATCTTTGCACTACAAATGACTATTTAACACAGTGCCCAGTAGAATAAGGATTTAACTTACTGACTGACTAATATGACAAACGTGTATCTCATTATTGGTGATAAAACATGCATGACATAATGACGAACCCTGATGCTATCCAGCCACTCTTGAGAAATACAGGTCAACATGCTCCAGGATTTGTTGAACAAGTAATGTAAGAGCCCAGATGTACCGACGGTATTATTTTGATATGGCTGAAACATGTATGTTTTGATAACATCCACCATATTTTGGCAATACCAGGCATAGGTCCTTTCCTTTCAGTGACACTGCAATTGAATAGGTGCTAAGGTCACAACACCAGGAGTCTCTGCAAAGGAGAGGGGAGAGGCAGGCAGCTGTGCAAGATCTTGCTTTTTATCTTAGTGCTGCAATTCCATGGTAATTTTAGGAATTTAACACATATATTTGAGCATATATTAAATTGTGGAAAGCTTGAAATTTCCACAGCATTGTATAAGTACAAAAATTATTTAACATGGTATAAGTATCATTTTTCAAAAATACTCAGGTTAAATGTTTCCATATTCCAAAAGAGATTCTTTATAACTCAACTTTCAAAAACAGAATTTGAGCTCTTCTTCACACTCCACAAATAAAGAGAGAGCTTTTAGAAAATATTATGTATGTTAATATGCTACTGCAAAAATACATTAACATTTACTAATAATTTCCTTGTTGTGTAAAGGGTTCATTTAACTCATTTTCAATATTTAATAATGATAGGAAGTTTAATTTTAATTATTTCAGTGTTATATACACCTCCCAACATATACACATAAAATATAGTCTTGGCTCTTCTACAAATCCTTTTAAAAGAGCTTGAAAAAAATCTTGCTAGTGTCTTAAAGTGTACTGCACCTCTTATGTTGGATGTAAGTCCTTAAATATGAAGAATTTTAAGACTAGCTATTCTATTTACCTGAAGATACCTTTATATGGCATCTAAATTCTGATTTCAGGCTCTAATCATGTCCTTGAAAACCAAAAATTTTTAAAGAGAAGAAGCCGTAATAATTGATTTAGACATGAGGCATATATATGGCCATCTCTCTCTACATATATTTTACTGATCTTAATTACTACATGATGACTTGTGACTGCTTCAACATCCTATAAGCATCGTCTTCTTTGAAACAGGAGTTACAGATCAGCCATCCTACAGTTGTTAGTGGTGAGGGCAACTTGATATTCTTTATTAACTGAACAAAACCCTTAAAACTCGATCCTGTGCTCGAGCCGTAAATGCTGCCTCTGCAGCTGAGACTTGCAGAGGGGCTCTCAGAAAAACAGGAGGACACCCTGTCTGCTCAAGATCGATTTACTCCACAACTGAGAAAGGGCTCACTTTGAAATAAGGATACTTTGCTTGGGGGTTCAGAATTTATGCATCAGTACTTGAGTCTGTGACAATTTTATCGCATGTCCACAAAAACAGAACAATTAAAGTGGCATTCTGACAGGAGTCTAGCTTCTGAAAACCTGACATCTCTACTAAATGATGTGGAATGTATTAAGATCTGGGCAAGCGCATTTTATGTAAAAGTTGAATGGGTTGTATGTTGTGAATTATATATAGTTTTATAGTCACTGAAATCAACCAGTTATAGTCTGTCTCTTCCTGTACTAGACTGAAAAGAATGGAGCAGTCTAGGAAGGCTGGGATTTAAATAAAAGATATTAGATCCTTCTGTTCCCAGGCTGAAACAGGGATTAGAATAACACATCTAAATACCTTAATGTTTTTAGCACAAAAAGCATTAATTTGATACTCTGCTTCCTTGAAATGCTTTATTAAGGCCCCCAAGACCCTCTCAGGAGGGTCTGGCTTCCTCAAAGTTAACATACATGTATTGTTCCCTACTGCAAATTTTACTAGTATTTCAAAACAGTGTGCCTGACCTCTGCTGTGGGGAAGGTGGGAATAGGAATCAGAACTGAGAGGAAAGCTGAGAAGTGTTTGAGTTTTAGTTTTGACATTTCAGAGCAAACTTGTGACTCCTGCAGGACCAGGCATCATGAGCTCATGCACAGCTGAAAATTAATGACAATGGAGATGTTTAATATACTGGATGGTTTTAATCAGGTCTGCCCTTCACCCATCACCTGTGCACAGAACAGAAGGTCATCTGATTACCAATCCCATATCTGCACACAAACTGTAACTTCCTGCACTCTGGAAATAGTGGGTAGGCTATCCAGTTCTGACCTTCACCTCAGTCCTAATCCAAGCAATTAAGAGACCCCAGAGCCACAGGGACAGCAATGGCCAACACCATGTGTGCTTCACACTCAGGCAGGTAGTTTGCAGATTAATACCTCTCTCTCCCTCTTTCTATCTCTCTCTCTCCCCCCTTCCTCCCTTCCTTTCTTTCTCTCTCTCTTTCTTTCTTAATTTGGAAGTGGAATTTCTTGGGTGGGAAAGGAGGTAATTTACACAAAGCTCTTTCTTCCAAGTAGCATACACACCTCCTAAAACCTAAAGACTGTTTAACAAGCCACTTATTCTAGATCTCAATAGCGGGAAATAATACTGCTTTTCTTTTTCATGATTATATGGGTAAAACTGTTTTAAAAAAAACGGGAGTGGCATTCTACCATTCCAAAAATGGTACATGAAAACGACTTCTAGTGATTCTATATGTCTGCTAATGTCCTGGGGAATGGCAGAGAAAAGACGGACAAACGGATTTCAGATAGATGTGGTGGTGGTGGCAGGTGGATGAATATAGGTACAATGGTCAAACACATGGGGGCCTGCCTATAGACAGGACATGAGCCCCAAGACATTGTGTATCCATAGAAGAAACACATTTTTATAGCTAATTATAATAGTAGTTGACATAATCTAATGTAAAGGTTATTTTGCAACTTGTTTTTCTAATTGATTAATACCATCATAATAGCACTTCCTTGGACAAAGTCTGATCTGAAATGTGGTTGGCTATGTGCTTCTGTCTCCATAATTAGGCTACGAGGTACTTGGTGTTAGGGACTTGTTTCATTCATCTTTAGACCTTTAGCATCATACACAATAGGTAACAAACAAATATTTGTTGAATTGCCCATGTTTTTGCAATGGTTTTTTGGACTTAAAACACAGCTCTTTTTTCTTTCTCCTCCTCAATTGTTTCCATTTCATGTTCGAGGACACACTTATCATATGAAATGAGTAATGATCATCTTGTAGTTTTTGATCAAAAGAGGTGAAAGATTAAGGCTATGAGTTTATTACATCCCCTGTTCAGAGAAGCCAAATCCTAACTTTTGACTCTACCTGGTAGCTATTCAGTATAGAGCAAATTAACACGAGGACAGCCGTGTTTATCAGGTTACCTCATTTTGGAGGTTAACAGTGGCAACCTAAACATCAAGTATGGCATTGTGGTGGCTTCATGGGTGGGGTCAATACTGCCAACACCTGCCTCACTCACCTGGGCTGGAAGCTGCAGCATGGAGCCAGCAGGACCCTGTGCCTTCAGAGCAGAGCTAGTCACTGAGCTCAGAAAGGAGATAAAGGCCAGAGTGAACCAGACACACAACCGCCTGGATTGGGGGGGTACAAAGCGGGAGTTGAGAATGAAGAAAGTTCCAGCCATGAAACTTGAGAAATGAGGGGTTTGGGGGTCAGGAACACATATAACAGGGGCTCTCAGCTGACTGAGAAAAGGGTTTTACTTCTCATGCTGTAAAGGTCTTGAAATATCATGCCTGTGCCTTACAATTACACTCACTTCTCAGCCGAATATGGGAGTCATCAACCCAACTGCGACTGAGTGTGACAGAGAGGTTAAGGCAGTGGAGTAGCAAGCAGCCTGGCAGAGAACACCCTCTCTTCTAAGCGTGCGTGCACGCGCGCGCACACACACACACACACACACACATAGTATATCGTTACATTGAACTGGCACGTGGATAGAATTTAAAGTAGTGACAACTTTGGTGTTGTAATCTTTTCCCCAAACCATGTAACAAAATGACCTGCCATCCACTTAGATGAGAGTGACTCAGCTTCCAGGGCACAGTGGCAAGTGCATGCTAGGTCTTGGGGCTCTGGTGATAGAAAGGTGAGGAAAGCACGCGTGTGTCCACTGGAGCCACAGGGAGCGATGCTTTTTCTTTTTCTCCTATGGCCATCCTCTCACATGGCACAAGGTCCAGACCAGATTCTGTGACCAATGGTCCGAGGTGATAAAAACCAACATGTGAGGAAAAGCCTTTATGATCCTGTGGGCTACTTGGAAAATTCCACCCTCCTCCAGCACCCCATCCCCTGGAGAGTAGGTGTATTGTCTCCCCTAGAGGTTTAGTGTATGCTGTGGGGAAGGAGAAAAGAACTCAGGCGATGGCAATTAACAAATTAACGAGGGGGAAGGGTGGGGAACGAACGCGCTGAGCGAGCAGGATTCACGGGATGAGATGCACAGGGGCTCCCTGCCTCTTCTTAACCAGACGGACCCCCTCCCTTGTCCTCTTTTTCCTCCTCTGTGAAGAGACCAACGAGGAGGATTTCTAATGTGCCTTAAGCCAAAGCCTATGCTTTTAAGTTGAAAACAAAAATAAGGGATTCAGTAATGATAATGATAGGGGCAGCAGCAAGTGCTGATTTGGCACATACCATTTGATCATCAGTAACTGGGCTAAGTGCTTTCCATGCACTGGCTGCTTTAATCCTAAGCACAACTCTGCAAAATTGGTGCTGTTATTCTCTCCATTTTACAGGTGAGAAAACCCAGCTCAGAAAGATTGACAGAGTGTGCCAGAAGTCACAACCTAACAAGTGGCCAAGACAAGACTAAACACAAGCAAGTGTCTTCTTGCTCCAGGCTCCACACCCTCACCCACTCTATTACATTCTTTGATTTCTTCAAAACACACATCTGGAAGCTTTCACATAGTTCTGCTGAGCAACTGGGCCGTGGGTGGGAGACAGAACACAGGTACCACAGCTTCCACTCCCAACACAGTAAGAATCCAGCAGAGGAGCCACGACCACACCACTTCACTCCAGCCTGGACGACAGAGCAAGACAACTGTCTCAGAAAAAAAAGAATCCAACGGTTACCTAATCCTCCAATTCACAGTTTTCTGCTTATAATATGAGGACACCGCCATTGCCATCTGCTTCACAAGATAACCATGAAAACTGAATAAATGATAAAGATGGATGAAAGGTGAAAAAACCTATCCTGGCTGCTACCTGGAGTAGGTGCCGCTGCTGCATGCTATCCTGGAGCACCATCCCCTCGCCTCTGTGAGGACACCATCCAGGCTGAGAGCTAGTGCTGGCTGGGAGTGCCCTTCCCCTCTCAGCTCCTGGCTTTAAGGCCTCTCAAGGTCTTCAGGACAGAGGTGGGAAGAGAAACAAGAAAAGAAGAAAGTCTTGGCTGACCTGTCCCTGTTTGAATTTATCTCTCTTCCCTTCAAGTCCACTGTCTACGTGTCAAATTCTGTATGGTTTTTTTTTCTTTTTTTTTGAGACAGAGTCTTGCACTGTCATCTGGGGTTGGAGTGCAGTGGTGTGATCTCGGCTGCCTGCAATCTCCGCCTCCCAGGTTCAAGCAATTCTCCTACCTCAGCCTACCAAGTAGCTGGGATTATACGCGCCCACCACCACGCCCAGCTAATTTTTTCGTATTTTTAGTAGAGATGGGGTTTCATCATGTTGGCCAGGCTGGTCTCAAACTCCTGACCTCATGATTTGCCCACCTCAGCCTCTCAAAGTGCTGGGATTACAGGCATGGGCCACCGTGCTTGGCCTGGGGTTTCTTTATATATCAACCTATTATATTATATTACATATTCACACTAAAATTATCACTCACTGAATATAAATAACACAAATAAGATTGTAAGTTCCTACAGGGAAAAGATTATGTCTTCATTTTTAAACTGCCCCTACATCCAACAGAACGCTTTGCACACAATGGCTACCGCCAATTTTGCCTATGTGAATCAGATTGCAGCAATAATGGGAACAGTTTTGATAAGCAGTATGAGGGCCACAGGACACAGGCGGGTTTGGAGATGGAATGAATCAGGAATGAAGAAGGAACTTTGGCAGGGTCAGTACACCTCCCTTTCTGTAGCTTTGTCCCTGGGTGAAGCTGGGAGCTACAGTGGAGAGGGCCTGCCTCTGGAGGTGGAATTGTGATAGTACCATCATTTGTCTTGATTGATTAGAACTGTACATTTAGCTCAACCTGACCTGATGCCCTAAAACAGTATCAGCTGTTCACAAGAATACATTACAAATATACGAATATGTGCAACTGTCACAAACATTGTCTCCTCAAGCAATGTCCAACACAGCAAAGTGATTCTTTTCCATTCATGTGCTGGAAGTAGTTTTTCCTCTTACTCTTATCTCCAACAACAACAAAAGGCCCAAAAAACAAATCAGCAAATAATCCAATCAAGGTGCAATTAGTATAAGTGGAAGTCTAGAAACAGTTTTTCATTAAGAAAATTGACAGAAATTGACATAAAATAAATTTTGAAAAAGCCTATGTAAAATAACACCAGACAATTAACAAGTGAAAAACAGAACCATCCACTCCAACAGAAGACCATTTTTCTTAGCCTAAAATCCTAATTTATATAATTATTCTCTACCATAATAATCTGTCTTTTGCTATATTAAAAAACAGAAGTACTTTATCTCTGAAATGATTCTTAAATATTATAAAAATTAAATTAAAAATGGGATTTGTTGCTTTATATTTGACTAGAACAATTTCTTAAAATGAGCTAACACCACTCTGTTTTTTGACATCAGATAATTCTCCAAGATTCTCTTAGTTACATGGGGCTATATTTGCGCTATAAACTTCTAACTAGAGTTCTTCTAAATTGAAGGTATTAATTTCCAGTCAAAGGAAAATGTTTCAACATTATTGAAAAGAGAGTTTTGACTGGCTTCCAAGAAGCTATTTGTAACTCATATCAGTAAAACCTCAAAAAAAAAAAAATCACATACTTTTTTTTCCATCTAAAATGTTTAAAAGGTGAAGTTTTCCTAAAATGCAAACAGAAAGCCATTCCTTCCTGTAACGACAGCTGCTAAGTCTGGGCAGCCGGCATAGTGACATGCCTGCTCTGTTCAGGGCCAGGGCCAGGGCCAGTTTGTTCTTTGTCAGTTTTCTTTGTACATTTTAGGATTCTTTATCAGCATGTAATGAAGCTCAGGTCATTAGCAGAACAAAGAAAAATATATTAAACAACCCAGCTATGCAGATGGCAACAAACTAGTCAACCCACATAAATACACCAGGCAATTAAGGGAGATGTGCAGAGATAGCCTATGGCCTCCAAGGCGTTACGCAGTGATAAGGCAGGGCTATCCATCTTGACTGAGCAAACGGTATCTGCAGTGCCTAACGGCTCATTAAGTCACACAGACACTAAGTCACACAGACACCATGCTAAGTGCAAGGGCTGCAATTTCTTTGAAAGTCCTTCAGTGAATGAAGGAGAGGAAAAGCATACATGGATGTTGGCTTAATACACTTTAACAGTAATTAGGAAATAGCCATTTTCTATTTCTTCCAGATGCTATGTTAGTGACAGAAACAGACTTTTCCTTAACTCTGGGGGCTGCGTTTTGACACAAGTGGTGTTTGTCTTTTGGGTGCACCCCAAGCACTCAGGATACTGAGACCCTTCCACAATCAGGGAGCAACACATGGCTCTCACGTGGCTGCCAGTTCCAAAGACAAAATATCTCCAAAAGAGAAGCTGGGAAGGACATCATTGAGCTGAGGAGCCATCCCTCCAGGTTGAGGATAATTTTCCCTCTGTGATCTCCCTGCAATACCAGCACCATGTTTGCTGTTTTCCCAGCATAGCCCTGGTGGTGTTCATCTCAATAGCTGGCATGGAGCTGGCACTCAGAGAGTATTTGTGGACTGACCTACCGCACTAGAATGAGATTCTCAAATTTGCAGCTATGCATTGCTGTACTCTGTAGAAAGGCAAACAGAGGACTGTATGCAACAAAGCGAGAGGAAGCCAATAACCACACAAGCCAGAGCGTCTGGCCAACATTCACATGAGTCAGCACTGAGCTGGGGGCTGGAAATAAGCTAGAAATGGCTTTATAAAGGATTGTGGGTCGAGCCAAAGGGCGGCTGTGGGACCACACCCTGTAAGTGTTAGCGCTTGGTTTGTGAGCTCCCACTTCCCGGATTCCCCTGCCACTTTTGCTCATACAGTGTTCTTGGACACACTGTTGGCCACCAGGCTACCCTTTCTCTGATCAGCAGCGCCCCATGCCCATTCCTCCACTCTGCCCTGTCTGTCCCTCCTCTTGGCACAAGAGCTTAAGGGCCCAGCTTGCTGAAGGAGACTGAGGGAGGGCACAAAGACCCCACAGCAGCCAGCGCTGGTGGTGCCCCCCAGTACTCCACACTCCAAGAGGGGAGAGATGACCTATTTATAAATCACCCCAGTAAAAACTGCTATCACACGTAGCTCAAAGACACACTAGAGGGTGGTGAGGAAAGATAAGGAGGAGAGTTAGAAAGAAAAATCAGAGGAGACTTGCCATGAGCTAGTTCTAAGACCATGGATAGAGATGCTGAACCAAAACCAGCCAAAAAGAATCTGAGGTGGAGGAAACACTTTGAACAGAGTTTGGCAACAACAAAGTAGACTAATATTACATAATGCTGATGTGTGGGCAAACAAGCACTGGCCAGGATTTAGGGGCTGCATTGAGCTATGCTTGCACTGCCACTGCACTCCAGCCTGGGCAACATAGTGAGACCCTGTCTCTAAACACAAAACAAAACAAAAAACCATGCAGTCAGCATATGTCCATTCTTCCAGAACAATACATTTTACATCTACTGCACTCTCAAGGGCCTGCTGATGAACAATAAGCTAGTGACTGTGCCTATGACCTTGTCTATTTATCCATTTACTTTCTTAAGATAAATTTCTTTTTTTTTAGAGTCTCACTCTGTCGCCCAGGCTGGAGTGCAAGAGTATGATCTCGGCTCACTGCAACCTTTTCCCGGGTTCAAGCAATTCTCCTGCCTCAGTCCCCTAAGTAGCTAGGACTACAGGGGCATGCCACCACTCCTGGCTAATTTTTGTATTTGTAGTAGAGATGGGGTTTCACCATGTTGGCCAGGCTGGTCTTGAACTCCTGACCTCAAGTGATCCACCTGCCTCAGCCTCCCAAAGTGTTGGGACTACAGGCGTGAGCCACTGCGCCTGGCCTCTTAGGATAAATTTCTTAGGATAAATAACCAAGCTGCCTATTTAGAAGTTATGCACATGTAAAATTTGTATTCAGATTGCCTTTATGTAGGATTGCACCAATATATATGCCAATTGGTACTCTCTTGCCTTGGCCCCCCAAAGTGCTGGGATTATAGGCATGAGCCTGAACCACTGCGCCTGGCCCTCACTACCTATTGTTGAATGAAGAAAGCAAATTACAACAGTACATGTAACAGTAGCATCCAATTTTAGACACATACGAGATGTATACATACATATACCTGCAGCAATAAAACTTCAGGAGAAAATTATTTAGAAAGTGGTTATCTCTGATTTGGGTGTATTATTCTTTCATTTTATTTTTTCTGCTTATATTATTAATATAGATTACTTTTGTAAAGAAAAAGAAAATAAGTTATTAAAAGCAGTGTAAATACAATTCAGGCCAGGCTTAATCCCAGCACTGTGGGAGGCCAAACTCCTGGGCTTAGGTGGGCGGACTGCTTGAGCCCAAAAGTTCAAGACCAGCCTGGGCAACATAGCAAGACCTTGTCTCTACAGAAAATTTTAAAATTAGCCAGTCATGACAATCACACCTGTAGTCCCAGCTACTCAGGAGGCTGAGGCAGGAAGATCGCTTGAATCCAGGAGTTGGAGGCTGTAGTGAGCCATGACTGTGCTCGGGTGATAGAGTGAGACCCTGTCTCTTAAAAGAAAAAAAAAAAATCATAAAATAAAATAAATAAATAATAAATACATTTCAAGGTTTCACCCAATTTTAAAGCTTTACAATCCTTGCCTAAAATGTAGCCATTTCAGTGATGCTACATTACAGGATATTTCCGTCATAACTTTCCAAGTACAAGGTATTTGAAGAAGTCCTAGAAAACAAGATGTTGCCATTTCTTTGCACTGCGCCTTTACCCTTCTGGTAGGCACTGCAGCCAAGCTGCTTATTACAGTCTGGGGCCCTCAGGGCATCTGTTGACGAGGTTGAATTCAAAGTAAGCCAAGGTATGGGAGGTTGACTTAGTTACTTTCAAATAACCACAGAGAATCTCCTTGTAGGAGACTCAGGAAACCCACCAAATAAATCACGTTTGCACAATAAGCTAAATTTTATCAGGAAAATGGAGCCTTTGTCCACCAAAGACAGCAGTACTAGCTGTGAGCCCACGGGCGCCTTTGTCGTTGAGGCTCCCAAGCTCTCTGTGAGTGCTCTCATATACTGTGGTGCTTAAAACCTCCAAGATTGCAGCTCCCTGTTGGACCCTGGACAGAGAACAACACAATCTCAGGCTTTAAACATGGCTATGTTGTCACTAGGAATACTTAATGAACTGTACGTGTAATTCCAAAAAGATTTCTATTTTTTTCCCCAAGCAACTCTTTCAAAATAGAAGTTTTGTACACATCGAGCAGAAGACTTTTCTTTGCAAGCTTTTTGATGCCTATGTGCTCGTATAAACTCGATGCCAAAACTACACATATGAGGTACCCGCCGACAGGGCCCCCAGGCTCCCCACACTTCCTCCCTATTACTCGAACACACTCATTTCTAGAATCCCATCACGTGGTGGGGAGAAGGGCCCTGCTGAACTGAAAGTATCTACGGTGCTCCCAAAGCTGGGCTGAAACCACCGGCCTTCGGAATGGGAGCCGGGCAGAGCAACATGGAAGCAGGTGGGAGTCAGAGTCGGGGGGATGGCTGTGGAGAGGGAGGCTGCTTCAGTGTGGGGGTGGGCACAGCGTATAGCCCGAAACTAGAGACAGATGAGAGTAACCAAGGAAGAGGGAGCACTAGCAGAGAGAAACTGCCCAGTTAGGGCCCATGTTCCTGGCTTTGGTCACTCTACACACAGGTGTGTACTATTTTATTTGGTCTCCTGAAAAGTCTAGCGACTACTCTGAGAAATGCAGCCTGCTCTGCCTGGGTCAGGAGCTGCTGTCTGGACACTGGCCTGTCTTCCACACGAACTGGACCAGTGACCCTTCAGGGAGGACTTCACCAAAGTTCTCCTTACTGTGGCTTTAGAGGGACACAAATAAGTAAATAAATATTGAGACAATCAGATGATTTCTGAAGATGAACTTCGTTGTTTCATACACAAACAGGAGCTCACATACATGCAAATAATTCTCCTTCTTTGTTTTTTTGTTTTGTTTCGTTTTGTTTTTTAGAGATGTGGTCTTGCTATGTTGCCCAGGCTGGACTCAAACTCCTGGGCTGAAGCAATCCCCCATCTCAGCCTCCTAAGTAGCCAGGACTAGTGGTACGTGCCACCATGCCTGGCCAAGTAATTATTTTAAAAACAAACTTAGATGTCAACAATTAGAAACTAAAGAGACAACGTGACAGTTATCATCAGTCATTCGTTCTACTCTATAGTGACCAGAATGTCCCATTTTAACTTCCTTTCCAGTTTTAAAGAAAATCGGAAGGAACACGAGTTGGCTGCTGCCTGTCTACACTGCAGCCTTGGTCTGCTCCTAAGGTAAAGCGGCCCCACTCTTTCTTAAATTCCTCCCATCCCCCTTGCCCCAGGAACAGCCTAAGCTCTGTAGCTGCTCACTCAAGGGGCTTCCTGACTGCCCCCACCTAGCACAGCCTCCTGCTCTGACATCGAAGTGACAATGCCTGCGTCATGATTCCCTGCTGCCTACACCCCCTCCTCACCCACATTCCCACTGCTCTGCTTTTCTCCAGACAAAATCTGCACCGCAAACTCCCTCGCATCTGGACTCCCCTCAGCTAACTTCAGCTCTATCCTGAAGACCACCTCCAGTGTCGCCTCCTTCCTGGCGGGGTCCTCTGATGCTTCTCCCATCTCTGTCAGGCCCTCCTTCCCCTCTGCCAGCTTCACTTGCCCCTCCTCCACTCTCTTCCCATCAGAATACTCAGCCCATGCCCAGAAATCACCATTTCCAGGCCTGTCTTCCTGGAAGGACTAATTCCTGCAAGGCAAAGATCTGTTCTCTTCAGCATCGGCAGTGCCTCCCAAATGCCTGGCCCACCTGCTGCCGATAGTTAGAAATGTGTCAACTCTTATTTCACGGAAGACAGAAAAACAACCTAAGGATCCACAATTTCATGTTAGTCAAAACTATTCTGCTATCTGCGATCTCAATTGCCATTATAATTTCACTGTCCTCTCACTACAAGCCATGGTGAAGATACACATTTCGCCTTTCAAACTTCATAGAAATGTCCACTGATTTTAATCTCCACATACTGTTATTGAAATGCCTACGTGTATATACATGGTGGTGATGGGGGGCACTCTTCACAAATACTAAAAACACTAAAATAAAAAAGAGAAAAAAACATTTTGAAAATGCTATAACCCAAACCAGAATAACTGCTAATACAAACAGGCCCCTTCCCAAATGTAAGTGGGTCACAAGTAATGGCTCACCTCAAAGTGGCCGCAGCAACACTGTTTACTCTCCATTTGGGGCTTAAAAGCATTTTAGTTGATGAACAGGCCCTGAAGCAGAAACATCTAAACCCATGCTAATGCCCAGCAGAGCAGTAACTTCTTTTGATTAATTTACCAGTACTGAAAGCACAAGAAAGAGATCAAACCGCGTTCTGCACTAAACAATTAAATAAGCAGCCATGCCTCCAGTATGGTGTGCGTCAGGATGAAAGCTGGATGGGGTCGAATGAAAAAGCAACAAATATCTTACATTGATTAATGCTTATACAATTTTTTTCCCCTTAAATGTCATAACATTTCATTCAATGCTCGAACCAAAGAGCTTATGTAACATTTAAAACAAAAAAAGAGTTCCAAAAGCCTAAGAAAATTCAGATGTGTCCTGAGGAGAAAAATCAGGTCATTCCAAACAGTTCTAAAGAACATTCAAAATACTTTGGCAGAACTGACCAATTTGCTGAAATATTTTCAACATGAAACGGCATAGGGGAAAAATCCTATCATCTCCTTTCATTGAAAAATATTTTTTCTGCTATGAGTGAAATTGTTCTTAATTTAAACTAGCCCATTCACAATGTCCAATACTATCTATACACACTGTTTTGGAAACCCAGAGCTTAAACAAATATGATGATACAAATATATCTCTACTTAGTAATTTTTTTCTCGAATTGGAATTTAAACCATACTGTGATTCCTAAATCAGAATGAACTACAAATATTAGTAGTTAACCCCTATAGATTTTCTGAATGATTGGCTGAATGAATTTTCTAAAAACCAATAAATGTCTTTGTAATAAAACAAAACGTATATACTTGTAGAAAAATATCTGAACAAAGCCAGCTAAAAACGTCAGCTTATTGGAAAGTCAAACCTGGTGCATTTTACATCCCTGAAGAACATTTCTTGGTAATTCGGTGTTATTTTAGTCAATGGGTTGGCATGTCTTTGGGCTACTCACTGCAACTCTGTCCTAATCTGTAAAATGGAGCTGATCCATACTTTGGGGGATTTTAAAGATTAAATGAAACTGTATCTATAAAGCACACATCCTGACATCCTGAAACTCTTCCCTAAACAAACCCCTCTCCATGCATTGTATCCCCAGGCGATGCTAAACCCCTTGCAGAGCTTTTGGTCTACTTAGCGCACCTCCACGTGTCTAACTCCTCCACCGTAACTGAGCTTACCTCCTCCACTCCAGCTCATACTGTTCTGTAAGAGTTATCAGGTGCTCATCGTCACTGGCCATCAGAGAAATGCAAATCAAAACCACAGTGAGATACCATCTCACACCAGTTAGAATAGCCATCATTAAAAAATCAGGAAACAACAGGTGCTGGAGAGGATGTGGAGAAATAGGAACACTTTTACACTGTTGGTGGGACTGTAAACTAGTTCAACCATTGTGGAAGTCAGTGTGGCGATTCCTCAGGGATCTAGAACTAGAAATACCATTTGACCCAGCCATCACATTACTGGGTATATACCCAAAGGACTATAAATCATGCTGCTATAAAGACACATGCACACGTATGTTTATTGCGGCACTATTCACAATAGCAAAGACTTGGACCCAACCCAAATGTCCAACAACGATAGACTGGATTAAGAAAATGTGGCACATATACACCATGGAATACTATGCAGCCATAAAAAACGATGAGTTCATGTCCTTTGTAGGGACATGGATGAAACTGGAAAACATCATTCTCAGTAAACTATCGCAAGGACAAAAAACCAAACACTGCATGTTCTCACTCATAGGTGAGAATTGAACAATGAGAACTCATGGACACAGGAAGGGGAACATCACACTCCGGGGACTGTTGTGGGGTTGGGGGAGGGGGGAGGGACAGCATTAGGAGATACACCTAATGCTAAATGACGAGTTAATGGGTGCAGGAAATCAACATGGCACATGGATGCATATGTAACAAACCTGCACATTGTGCACATGTACCCTAAAACCTAAAGTATAATTAAAAAAAAAAAAGAGTTATCAGGTATGTGGAAGACATGAAACAAACATGAATAAAAGGACCCACAGGATACCATTTGCTACATCTGCCAAACAGTTCGAATTGAAGCCCTTAATATTTTCAAACTCTTATGTGGAAAGACCACAAAAATTTGGAAATGGAACACTGCAAACTGACTTCTCTACTAACCTTCTCACAATACTTAAGAAGACATGAGCCC